>NC_047516.1:5949589-6146537 GCF_902827115.2 Pseudochaenichthys georgianus | reverse complement strand
CGGTAATTACCGGTTTTTAGCTGGTAAAATGTATAAAAAACCGGTAAATTCAAAACCTGACGGTCAAAATGTCTGGTAATAATTAGGGAGGCTCCGATAGATCGGCCGCCGGTCATTATCGGCCGATATTCACTCTTAATAGTTTGATCGGTGCTCTCTATAAAGGCCGATCAGGAGAGCTGGATCTGATCGATATGGACATAAACGCGAGTGAAGTGTAACCGGACGCGAGAGAGAGATCAGATCAGCTGCTGAGTCTGACCGAGACACGCAGCTCTGTATAATCACCTGAAGCCCCGCCCTCTGTTTAGCGAGCTGCAGGAGCTGCATGAGAAACTGACGTGCTGTCAGGAGAGAGAGAGGGGAAAAGAGAGGCTCCGTTTCTCCCGTGTTATTATTCAAAGTTGATGTAAACTTCTGAATAATGTACGTTATCTACTACAAGTAGTTTGTTTGAATGTAATAATTATGTTGTTTGTTGTTTGTGGAATAATTTATTGAAAAATGTATCTGAATTTTTTCGATCTGTTACGATTATAAACTGAAGCAATATAAAAATGAGCCCCGTGAACTGAGTTTTAAACATCAGCATATCCGCTCATAGTCCGGTAAATTACCTGCTTACGGAAACTCTGCTACACAACTCTTATTATTATTATTGAAATATGACCGGTAAGTTTCAAATTTGTCCGGTAAAATAAATTCTGCCCGGACATTTGACCGGCGAGAAAAAATCCTAGCGGAAACCCTGGACTGGATGTGTCAGAACTTTCTCCAATTACACAAAGATAAAACTGAGGTAATGGTTTTTGGAGCAAAGTCAGAACGTATAAAAGTGAGCGCTGAGCTTCTGTCTGCAAAGTTCAAAACAACAGATAAAGCCAGAAATCTAGGTGTAGTCATGGACTCTGACCTGAACAGTTACTAAACAGTTACTAAATCAGCCTACTATCACCTAAAGAATATATCTAGGATTTAAAGACTAATGTCACAGCAGGATTTGGAAAAACTTGTCCATGCTTTTATCTTCAGTAGACTCGACTACTGCAATGGTGTCTTCACAGGTCTCACTAAAAAATCTATTAGGAAGCTGCAGCTGATTCAGAACGCCGCTGCTCGAGTCCTCACTAACACTAAGAAAGTGGATCACATCACTCCTGTTCTGAAGTCTTTACACTGGCTTCCTGTGTGTCAAAGAATATATTTCAAAATACTGCTGCTGGTTTATAAAGCACTGAATGGTTTAGGCCCAAATTACATTACTGACCTCCTGCTAAATTATGAACCATCCAGATCTCTCAGGTCTTCAGGGACTGGTCAGCTTTCTGTCCCCAGAGTCAGAACTAAACCTGGAGAAGCAGCGTTCAGTTATTATGCTCCAAATATCTGGAACAAACTCCCAGAAACCTGCAGGTCCGCTGCAACTCTGACTACTTTTAAATCCAGGCTGAAGACTTTCTCCATGACATTTATGAGAGGGACTGCTCCAAAGTAGGATATTTGGGATATCCATCGTAGCCAGGGTTTACGATCAGTTTTTGGGTGAGTTGTACTGAGGAACAAGTATCACAGCACCGACGGGTGAAAAATAGTGTTTTGGTAACACGGGGTGTTCAGGTAACACTGAAAGACTTTGTTATGGAACGCAGAGCAGAGTAGGGGGCTAGTACACCCTCCTGAGGGTCCGATTGTGGATGTCATGCGAGCATAACATGGTGAAAACAATCAGTCTAAATTAACAATCGGGATATTGTTCGGATTTCCAAAGGGAGGTTCTGTGAATAAATTAAAAATCAAGAACCGAAAGAATTGAACTATTCATATCTTAGACTGCACTGTAACTTTTATCTTTTAATGTTTATTTTATTAGCTTTTCTTTTTAATGACTGATTTTAAATGCCATTTTCTGAATGTCTTTCATTTTTTGTTTTTCTTTTAATGTTTCTTTTATTATCTTTTACTGTTTTTAAATGCCTTTATCTGAATGTCTTTCATTTTTGTAAAGCACCTTGAATTGCCTGGTGCTGAAAGGTGCTATATAAATAAACTTGCCTTGCCTTGCCTATAATGTGTCCCGTCTAGATTTGAGATATTTTGCTTAGTGAAATGTCTATTGCACAGTATTCAAATGTATTCAGTATTTTCTTTATATGGTGTATTATTTGGATACTCTAGTGATACATTTTATACTATGAATATATATTTGTTGTTGTTAATGTTAATTTTCTCTTATATTCATATCTTATTCTATCTTTTCAATATTAGTAACTTAATAATTGCTCAATTTGGGATGTATTAAGTATTTATCCATCTATCTAATGCATCTTGTAATAGGGGAATTTGCACACAGAAGAAGAACAAAGCATCTTCTCCTCTAACTCGACGTGTCTGCAAAGTACCCTGAAAAAAACCCTTTCCAAAATGTTGAGATGAACTGGAAACAAGTGTGTGAAAGTGTTGAATAAAAAAGAAAGAATACACTTTTAGACCAACCCCAAATAAATAATATTGACCTGTATTTTGTACAGATTGTGTTTTGCTTCACATTCTAAAACGTTTGAGATGAACTGGAAACTAGTGTGTGAACCTTTTGAATAAAAAGGACGTCTCTTTACCTTTGACCTCCTCGCCCAGTGTGGTGTTGTGGTTCTGCGTCTCCTCCGGCCCCCCCCCTCTCCTCCTGCCTCTGCTCCTGAGAGTCCAGGCTGAGTTCCAGCTCTGCCAGCCTGCTGTGGAGCTCCAGATCCAGGCTCAGCCCCCCCGGCCCCGCCTGGCCCGCGAACGTCTCTCCGGAGAGGAAGCTAGTGTCCGTTACCAGGGGCGAGCAGGGCGGAGACAGAGAGGACAGGGAGGAGCGGGGGGACAAAGAGCTCATGGAGCGGGGGGTCTCCGACAGTCTGAGGGCCTGGATCCTGGACGACCCTGACTCCCCCGCCACGCCTCCTCCAGCGGGACCCCCTCCCACCTCTCCGGCTCTGACCTCAGGCGTCTCTCCGGAGCCTGTTACCACCTCGTGTTCGTGGATGGTGGTTATGGAGCTGGAGGGCCGGTAGCCCCCCTGCCCCCCCTCCTGCAGCAGGCTGTCCAGCTTGTTCTGGAAGTCCGGGTCGGACAGCTCGGGCTGCTCCAGGTAGATGTCGGTGAAGCTGAGAGAGGAGGTGGAGCCCAGGCTGGAGGTGGTGGCCAACGAGCAGCGGCTGGAGGTCAGAGACCCCCGACTGCTGCCCGACGAGCAGGACAGGGTGCTGGCCGACAGCCTGAGGGAGAGACAGCTAATTAATAAAACATTTTGCATGTTCCAGAACAGTTGTTATCAAGCGATGATGCAAGGTGTTTTTCAAGTTATCAGGCAGTGGCCCAGAAGACAGTTTGTGTTTGCTATAATCCAGCATGCTTCCACAATGGTTTAGGCTTTTGAGACCAATCCCAAATAAATAATGTTGTCCTACATTTGAAGTGTTTGCGACACATCTGACTGGGCTCACCGCTTTTTGAGGAAGTTCTACCATTTTAAAAGTCTTCAAGATCTGTGGATACCGTGTTATAATTAGTTTATTAAAATAAAGTAACCTTTTTAAAGAAAATGTAGAACACAGGACTTCTTTATTACCGTTTACTTTCTAAGAATTTATTTTAGGAAATGCAATCATAAAAAGCCTGTGTGGATTCCTTGACAACCATCCTACATTCAGAGGTTATTTCTTTCAAACAGAACATAACATACTAATAGATTTATATGCGTCTGCAAAATCGCTGATGACATCCACGCTTTCAAATGTAATGTGTAACCAGGTTGTTTGCTGTCACACTTGTCAAAATGCTTTGGATACAATACGAATACATTTTATAGCTCCTATAAACGGCATATTGCTCTATTTCACATTGAGTTTAGTGATAGAAAATGATGAGAAATAAAGAGGCTTTAGTGAAGACAACAGAGTAAAAAGACACGTTTTAGGCAAGAAGAAGGAAGAGACATGAAGATGGATGAGCAGAAAGCTACATGGCTACAGGCAGACTGTTTCCCACGTCTACTATATACCTCCCTGTCTGCTCACTCTTTTATTTGCCTTTCCATAATAAAAAACAAACAAATTTCACCCAAAATAATGCAGCTAAAACAGATCACAATAATTGTTATAGTTATATCCTTTTAGTTTATGTATGCCTCCTATTTATTATATCTTATATATTCTGTAAGGCATAAAACCCCCCTCTTCTCCTTAGCGTTCAGCACTTTGTAGATTGTTGCTTTTAAATGGTATATTGTTTTTACTATATGCCGTATGTTATTATTTGTATACATTATTATTTAGTTTTTACCTTTTTATTTGTATTACCTTTCTTATACTATGTGAGCTGAGCTGTGTGATTTGTGTATTTTATGAACACATTTAATTATTTCTCTGTACAGCAATTTGGTCTGGAGGTTTTAAAGTGCTTTACAAATAAAGCTATTGTATTGTATATCAAATAGCCTGAATGTAATTGCACAATCTGTTTGGCTATTTTGTCTTATTCTATATCTTAGCACAGCAGTAGAGATGTTCATTGCAATTGAAAACAAGTGGAGGGCCTAAGATTGACCTTAGATATTGAGAGTGATTCCTCCTGTAGCTGTGTATTAAAGCTCTGTAATGAAAGCAGAGAGGCTCGTTAGCAAAGACAGGGAAGACTTCCTGTCCCCCGGGGAGACTTCTGATGTTTCTCCGACCAGAAGGTTAGACGTGAACAGAAACAGAGTGAGGGAGGTAAACGAGCCTGAGGAGGAGACAGAGAGGACACTGGCAACTATTCAGAATATCACTGTTGAATTTAAACTGTCTGAGTGTAAAATATTAAACGATTCTCAAAAGAAGTACAGTTCTTACAGCTGCCTTGCGTCAGCTCATAAAAATGTGATTCCCTCCCTGGGACGTTTATAATTGGGCTGGAAAGAGAGATTTGTGGCGAGTGAAATGAAAACGACGAGGAGAACAAAATGGCTTTCATCTTTTGCAAATGTTTGGTGATTAAACATTAAAATACTTCCATCGCGCCAAATGTTCTCAACCTCCCCTTCCCTTCAAAGCTCTGCTCCCTTCTCTGCCTGATTTGAATCTAATGACTACATGTTTTCAGTCCATTAATGGTCAAAGACCTTGTGAGAAAATATGCTGAATTTAAGAAAGCCTAAATGTGATAAATGAATGAAGGAAAAATAAAGCAAAACATGCTGATCTTTAAGTCAACGGATTTATTTCTAAATGTTCCTTCATTAACTGTCTCTACTGTACTGACGATAACAGTCCAGCCCTATCTCTATCAACTAACGAACATTAGTTTTTTATTGGATTTTTACGAGAAATATTCATTTTCAGATAAATGACTTGGTGCTTAAAATGTTAATTTTACGTAAAAGGATTAGGGACACATGAGAAACACTTGTTTGGGATCTGACCAAGAAACCAGAAATGACAAGAAATTTGTTCTGACCTTAATCTGAGAAAAAAGTCAGAATTTGAGTTTTTTAAAGTGGACCTATCATGCTATATTTGAATAATATATTGTAGGGCCATACCTATATAAGACATGTCTGTGAAGTTTTTTTTTCAAAATACCAAACAGATCATGCATTTTAGCCATGCCTCGAGTCATTTCGCTCTATTTGCTGTATTCTAGCCCTGTTTTTGCAAGGGCTGATTCTGTGGCAAATGAGCTGCAGCTGACCATGCCCCCCTGCAAAGGAGGGGGGCGAGGCACGAGCGTCATGTTACCATGCTGTTACCATGCTGTTACCATGCCACGGCAACCCCCCATTCCCCTGATAGGTGGAGAGTTGCCCATATAGGCGGAGCTCCTTGTTTCTGACGTCAGAGATATTTCAAATCTGTATCAGTCTGTATCAGCCCCGTTTTTAGAGATTTGGGTATGGAGGAAAAGAGAGAGGGTTGTGTTTTCTGACACTTGGTGAGTTCCCCTGACACACCGGGGACACATATTCATGTATAAAAGACGTAAAAAAGTGCATTTTGCATGATAGGTCCCCTTTAAATGATAATATTTATTTTCTGGAAATCTCAGAATTCTGACTTTGATCTCAGAACTGAAAAAAAAAATCACTTTTAGTCAAATATCCAATGAAAAAGCAAAAGTGGCCCATTCCTCTTCTGTAATTATTACAGATAATGACTACAAAGGTAATACCTGGGTTGGAATGAATCTGAATTGTCCTTTAAGACATCGACAGCAGTAATGAGAGAAACAAACCCTTTGAGTTGAGTATGCAGGGATGTGGCCAGACGGACCATCTCCTCCAGCTCTCGGACCAGTTTGTTCCTCTTGCAGTGGAGTCTCAGCCTGAAATGATCGAAAATAATCAGTCAGTTACAGACCTAATGATTAAAAATAACTCTCATTCTGAACAATTCAATTGTCTACAAATTGAAAACAACACTAATCTTATTCCTTTTGTGCAGCTCCCAGGGAGAACATTGGTCACTTTAACATATATAAAATAAATCAATAATGGTTTTGAGTCCTTGAAAAACAGAACAATTATAACATGACAGCGGTGGTGATGTGTTCAGGCGTCATGGGGAAAAGCCACTTTGTGTTCAGGGGACAGCGGTGTCATCTGTTTGAATAAGCTTTGTTCTGAGGAAAACATGAACAGCTGTTACTATGATCCATGGCTGGAGAGCAAACAGGCCAAAGAGGGGAAGCCTTGTGTGTGTGTGTGTGTGTGTGTGTGTGTGTGTGTGTGTGTGTGTGGTGTGTGTGTGTGTGTGTGTGTGTGTGTGTGTGTGTGTGTGTGTGTGTGTGTGTGTGTGTGTGTGTGTGTGTGTGTGTGGTGTTGTGTGTGTGTGTGTGTGTGTGTGTGTGTGTGTGTGTGCGTGTACTCGTTTTTGGATCTTCCTTTTTGACATAAGCCTGCCTCTTCTGCTAGCACTGTGGTGTTTTTCAGAGAAGGGCAACTTGACATTTCTATAATGACCTTTCACACAATGTCCGGCAGAGCCCAACTTGAATGGAGGTCTAATTGGCCAAATATCTGATAATACCTGCATGGAGTCTTTTAAAACTTCTAAACCAATGAAAGTGTTTGCTGCACTCAAAACGTGGATTCATCTTCAGGAAATCCTAAGCATATTTCTTCTTCATCTGTGTGTGTGTGTGTGTGTGTGTGTGTGTGGTGTGTGTGTGTGTGGTGTGTGTGTGTGTGTGTGTGTGTGGTGTGTGTGTGTGTGTGTGTGTGTGTGTGTGTGTGTGTGTGTGTGTGTGGGTGTGTGTGTGTGTGTGTGTGTGTGTGTGTGTGTGTGTGTGTGTGTTGTGTGTGTGTGTGTGTGTGTGTGTGTGTGTGTGTGTGTGTGTGCGCGTGCGTGGACTACAAGAGGTTCCTTTTGTGAGCAGGCCCTGCAGCCTCTCAGGTTTCAGGAACAGGAGAAGACACACAAAGAGAGACAGAGCTCAGGTAGAGTCTGACCTGAAGCCTGAATAATAAGAGTCCTGATGGGGGGGGGGGGGTGAGAGAGAGGGAGAGAGGGTGATCTTGATGTTCTGGTCTGCTGCTATTTAGGAAAAGTGAGAGTGATACAAAACTACAGAGAGGGGGAGGGGAGAAGGACATATGTTGAAGAGCAGGAACAGAGAGAACATGGAGGAATAAAAGACTAAAACACTGGAAATAGAGAGGTAGAGAAGAAGAGATAAGGAGATAGGGATCAGACAGGGGTGGAAACAAGGAAAAGAGAGAGACACGCAGAGGAGACAAAGAGAGTTGACAGGGAAAAGTAAGGAGACAAGGAGTGGACAGGAGAAAAAACAAAGAAAACAAAAAAAGGAGATGAGACAAGGAGAGGACAAATGGGAGAAGAGGACATGAGAGGGAACAATGAGAGGGGGGATGGAGAGAGGCCAAGGGACAAGGAGAGGAAACAAAGAGGAGATGAGACTTACAAATAAATAGGAAAAGAAAGTAGAGGAGACAAAGAGAGTAGACAAGAAAAAGAAAAGAAGACAAGGAGAGGAGATGAGAAAGAAGAAACGGAGAGGAGTAGAGCAAACAAAGACAGGATATAAGACAAGGAGAGGAGACAAGGAGAAGGGGGGGCAGGAGAGTTCAAGAGACAAGGCAAGGAGTTGAGAGGAAATAAAAGAAAAGGAGAGGAGTAGAGCAAACAAAGACAGGAGATGAGACAAGGAGAGGAAAGGAAGATGGGAGAAGAGGAAAGGAGAAAAAACAAGGAGAAGGAGAGTTTACAAAAGAGGAGAGGAAATAAAAAAGGAGACGAGATGAGACGAGAAAAAAAGAAATAAGAAGAGGAGACTTCAGAGAGAGTGGACAAGAAGAGGCAACCAGAACAGAAGAGGAAACAAGTAGAGGAAAGGAGACTACAGAGAGAAACAAGGAAAGGAGAGGAGTGTCATGCTCATCTCTAACTGTTAATAATCATCAGGGAGGTTTGACGTCTCTGAAGGTCTGAAGGTCAGAGGAGTCAAACAGCAGCAGAAGGTCAGTCACTTCATCAGCAGAGGAGACGATGATGCCTCCTCAGTGCTGTCAGCGCCTCCTCTAACCTTCTCCAGAGAGTCAGAGAGTAAACACACAGAAACTCAGCAGCAGCTGCTGCTCCTGTCAGACAGAGATGAGGGCTGCACACTTTAAGGAAATAACTCATTTAGGTAACATTGACTGATATTGTAATTGCAATAGGATAGGAGGGAATGAAACATTGCTCACAATATGATTAAAAAACATGATACAAATTATAATAACGTAATGTTTTTGGAGGATCTTTAACAACCAAGGATTATTTATAAAGTCTTGTAGGCCAGTGTTTCTCTGCAGGCCCACAGTGCTTCATTTTCACAAATGTTGGCTTACTAAATAGTGTGTTTTGGTACTAGTCCGTATTTCAATTTCCATAGCTTTTGATTAACTGTGTGTCCTTAAAGAAGACAGATGTATTTAGTTCTCTCCTCCTTTCCTCCTTTGTGTGTATCATTATTTATTGTGTTCATGTTTACATTACTCCTTAAACGCCATTTTATAATGTGTTTCCGCTGCACTATTTCTCAATGCTCTTAATGTCTTTCATTTTTGTCAAGCACTTTGAATTGCCTTGTGTTGAAAGGTGCTATATAAATAAAATTGCCTTGCCTTACATGTACATTACAGATTTTGATAATTATAGGTAAATAAAGTATTTCATGTGTAATAATAAACTCCTGCCCCCCCCCCACCTCTCGGTCAGGGCCTTGCTCTGGTTGTCTCTGGCCGCCTGCAGGTCTCTCTCCAGACGTTTCTTCTCAGACTCCAGCTTCTCCTTGTCGTTGGGCTGCAGGCGCTGGCGGGGGCTGATGTACTGCAGCTCCTTCAGCAGCTCCTCCTTCTCGTTGATGAGGATGAGGCGGTCCCGCTCCGGGTCCAGCAGCCCCGGCCACGCCTCGCTGTCCAGTTTGGCGATCTGCACCTCGATGGTGGCGATCCTGGAGGAGGAGGAGGAGGAGGAGGAGGAGGAGGAGGAGGAGGAGGAGGAGGAGGAGGAGGAGGAGGAGGCGTTTAATGAACATTTGACTTATATACTCAATAATACACACAGAGACACATACAGTCATCCAGCAGCATACACGTTCTCTCTACTAGCTGCAATGGACCAAATATTTGTACTGTTGTCATATATTCATCCATTTAGAATTATTGTTAAGGGTCCTTGGGTTTAATGAAAGACACTTTATAAATCAAAGTTATTATTATGATTAGAAGTCTAGTTTAACAGACTAGACTTACACCTGTGTCCAAATGTGTGTGTAGACCAGAGGTTGCGTTAGACTTTTTCGTTGCCCGTCATTTTGACGGTCATAATCCATTATTACCCGTCGGGTCTGTAACAACGAGCTGATGAGGGGGGGGAGAGAGTACGCTCGTGAACTGTCAACGGGGGGGGTGTAGAGCACCCTCGTGAAGTATTAGCGCCGGTGTTATGCCGTGTTATGCATGCACCTCGCGGATATTTGAATGATTTGTACGGCAAAGTACGGTTTGGAATATCATTTCCTTTTTGGCGGGCATGCATAACACGGCATAACACCGGAGCCTCGCTGCGGGAAACTTTGGCGCTGTTCCGAGTTTGATCTAATCCGTCAAAATGACGGACTGCTTTCAGATTTTTCCGTCATTGTTAAAAAAAATCCGCCATAGACGGAAAATATTCGGTTAACGCGACCTCTGGTGTAGACTGCTATTTTTATATATTCATTTTTGTATGTATGTATATACACATACATATATTTGTATATATTCTTATTCTTGGGGCCATTGAGAAACAGAATGTTGATCTCCCTGTTTGTATCACACATAATAAAGTTGACTTTGACTTTTGACTCTAGCCATCAATTGGCTCTTCGGAAGAACACAGGAAAAACAGTTCTCATTCATAACACTCCGTTCGATGTCTCACTATGGGATGCGCCTCATCGCGGAGCAAACAGAAGCATCAATCTCATTACGCCAATCCTGATTGGCTGGTGATCTTGACGTCAGCGTCAGGGAAATCACCCCCTATAAGTAGCTTGCGCCACGACGCATGCGTCATTCAAACACCTCTTCTCGCTTCAGAGCACATCTCTACAGTAGCCGGGCAAGCTTCACGGTCCACACACTGAACCCAAATACCCATTTCGGTCGACGGGCGCTCGCCGGCTACTCCTTCTGCTTCGCAGGAAGACGGTAATACTAACGCCAGTTAGTATTAAAATCGACCTCGCCCTTCTCTCCCCGAGAAAGTAAGGTAGGTCCGATTTTTTAAGCTAGCAGCACACCTGTTTAGCAGCACACGCTCCCTCTCTACCGACACCACAGTAGCGAAGAAGTTTTTTTCTTTTCTCTCCTCCACGGAGGGGAAAAGGATAAAAAAGGAGCATACTGCCACACCAGTCAGTATTCTCCGGGAATAAAAGACCCACACCGTCCTTTTTTCTCCGGATTAAGGACAAGGTGGTAATACCTTTTTCTCCCGTCCCACCTGTCGAGAGCGGGCCCTCTCCACGCCACGAGGCGACCAAGATGGACGCCCCTCTCCCTCACACCAGAGGAGTCAGGGACTCGGTGGCTCGACTCTGCGGCTGCGGCCGCTTCACCGTTAAGAGCCTCCGCCGACAAGCTAGCCTGTCGGAACAGGACCCCCCCCATGTCCACGGACCCGCCGACCGGCAATCAAGACACGGGGGCGTCCGCCACAGAGAGCGAACCCCTCTCCGTGTCGGTCTGGGGCTCACTATCAGCGAGGGCCTCAGAACGAGAATCCCGCGCCCTGGCAGGCCGGGACCCGGTGACGACAAGACACGCGGGAACGGATTCCCGCGCTTTACCAAGCTGGGGCTCCCGGTTAGACCTCACCATGGTCTCACCCGCGGAGGATGTCCTCGAGCTGGACTAAGAGGAGGACGAAGAGGAGGACGCCCTGGCGTTCCTCCTGTCCGAATCGGATGAACAGGAAGAGGACACCTTCATGTCACCGGCTCAGGCTGCAAAGCCTGAGGCAAGTGCTGCTCTCCCGGGCGATAGCGCACCAGCTTCGCCCGGTCTGAGCATGGACCTGCAGGCCGTGTGCAAACGCCTGCTCCGCATGCCACCCATGGAACCGCTGGTAGCGGCTCACCTTCTACCAAAGGTGGGCCCGTCACCAAGCAGGAACCCCACGCTGCCAGCAAAGTCGGAACGCTTTCAGTCCACAATGACTGAAAAGTCCTACAAAGCTGCAGCGTTGTCCGCCAGGGCCCTGAATGTGTCCTCGCTGCTAACCGCCTACCAAGCGGAGCTCTGCGAGGACCTGTCGGGTAGCCCGGGAGCAGCCACTCTGGACGAGATGGCAGCGGTCACGGACATTTGTCTCCGTGTCCAACGCTGCGCCGTCCAAGGATCCCCATTACCTTGCCCGTGGGCAAGGTAATGGGGATCATGGTGGTGCAGGAAAGAGCGAGATGGCTCAACCTCACCAACCTCCCAGACCGGGAAAAGGAGGATGTGCTGGATATGCCCATCGTTCCCGAGGGAATTTTCGGCTCCGCTCTCGCCTCCATGCAAAGGAGGTGTGAGACGAAAAAGAGGGAGGACGAGGCACTACACCTCTGCCTCCCTCGAAGGGTCCAGCCGCTGCTTTCGCAGCAGCAGTCCTTCGCCCAAGCTGCCTCGAACTCTGCTCGGTTTAAAGCACCGAAGACGCAGAGGCCGCAGCCCAGGCTGGAGACAAGGGCAAGCTGGCCTAGAAATTATCCGGTTCCGGCTGCAGCCCAGGCGCAGCCAACCCAGAATTTCGGCCAGCAGTTCAGGAAGAAGAAGTGAGTGGCGTGACAGCCCCTCCTTCTCCCCTCTGTGAATGTGTTCCTGCCGCCTCGAGAGATGCCTAAATACCATCCTCAAGTCCGCACAAACACATGTCACACGTTGGTTGATCCTTCTGTCATAAAACATTTGCAGCTGACGCATCCAGGCTTCAGGCCGAGGGCGCAGCTCAGAAAAATGAAAAGAAAATCAATAAAACCAATAAACAGCCCGTCAATTGTTCCCCTTCTGAGAGCAGCTACGGCAGCTCTCAAAAGGCGGATTACTGACGGGTCTGTGAAGGCACCACCGCCACGCGCATGCGCAGTGCCGGCTGGAGCCGTAAGCGTGACATCTCAGCTGGCTCTAAGGAGCATACAGCAGGAGAGACTCACGACATCTGCCTGGGCTTCTCAAAACAGTTATACTTTATCTGTTTTCACAAGCCCAGAGAGAGTCAACCCATATTCTCTCCGCGCCACGGCAGGCGGAGAGTATTGGTTATTATGTAATGCGTAGTGGCACTACACCCGACTTTTCTAGTGCGGGACGCGCCTACGGGTGCTGTCCTTTCACAGAAGGTGGTCACCACGGACGCATGTCAGACAGGCTGATAGGTCTCTAGAGCAGAGACCTCCAGCAGGCGCACGTAAATCACCCGGAGCTTTTCGCGGTGTTCCCCACCCTAAAACGCTTCCTGCCTTCTCTCAGAGTACACCATGTCCTCGTGAGGACAGACAACACGATATCGTGTATGAACCGCCAAGGGAGTTTGCGTTGTCTCCAGTCACACACACTGGCACACAAACTGATCCTTTGGAGCGGCAGACGTCTCCTCTCTCTGAGAGCGACACAGGTACCGGGAGTGATGCACCTCGGGACAGAACTACTGTCCAGAGGTGCACCACTCTATGCAGACTGGACTCCTCATCCAAGGATCGGGAGTCCGCTGTCGGTGCGTTACGGCGGAGCCGCGTTAAATCTGTTCGCATAAAGAAAAAATGCTCAATGACAGCTGTTCTCTTTAATGCACGATTTAAACGCACTGTTAGGCGGGGACGCACTCGTACACGATTGAACTCCTGGTCCTCTGTGCGTGTTCCACCCCTGGCTCTGTTACCCCCAACTCTGGCCAGAGTGAAGGAGCAACGCCACACACTTACTCTGATGGTTCCGCCCTAGCCCGCAACGTACGGGCTGGCGGAGATATATCAGCTGTTGTGCGGGCAGCCATGGCAACATCCTTTGGTCTGCCGTTTTATGAAGGGAGCTCGCAGGCTCCTCCCTGTCTCCAGGTCGCTGGTGCCCTTATGGGACCTGGCAGTGGTTTTAAATGGGCTCAGAATGACCCCATTTGAACCCCTGGAAGGAGCTGACATGAAACATCTGTCACTCAATACAGTGCTGTTACTGGCCCTGGCATCCGCCAAGCGGGTCAGTGATATCCAAGCACTGTCGGTACATCCCTCATGCACTCAGTTCGCCCCAGGGCAAACGAGAGTGTTGTTGAAACCCAACCCTGCCTTTACACCAAAGGTGGTTGGTTCGTCCGGGCTTTGCACACATATATGGACAGATCAAAGGAGCTTCGTCTTAATGACCAACTCTTCGTGTCCTGGGTGAGGGTCAACAAGGGCACTAAGCACTAGCCTGTTACTAAGCAACGGCTCTCCCACTGGATCGTGGAGGCGATTGCTTTGGCCTATACGAGTCAGAATTTGCAAGCACTTTCGGGTCTGCAGGCTCACTCGACTCGGGGCCTGGCTACATCCTGGGCTTTGTTCAAGGGTGTTTCCATCCAAGACATCTGTGCAGCGGCGAGCTGGTCTTCGCCGCTCACTTTTGTCCGCTTTTACAGGCTAGACGTCTCCGCTCCAAGCGTGGCCCGAGCAGTGCTGGGCACCTTGTTGAGTCGGGACTCCACCTGTTAAATTCTGGTTGATCGGTGATCTTCGAGATAAGCTCGTCTGGCAATACGGGAGCTACAATTTCCCATAGTGAGACATCGAACGGAGTGTTATGAATGAGAACTATAGGTTACTTACGTAACCCCAGTACTCAGAGTAACATGAAGTGAGATGTCTCACCAGACGGCCCTCCTTGCTATGGTGAAGCGAGAAGAGGTGCTTATTTTGAATGACGCATGCGTCGTGGCGCAGGCTACTTATAGGGGGTGATTTCCCCTGACGCTGACGTCAAGATCACCAGCCAATCAGGATTGGCGTAATGAGATTGATGCTTCTGTTTGCTCCGCGATGAGGCGCATCCCATAGTGAGACATCGAACGGAGTGTTACTCTGAGACTGGGGTTACGTAAGTAACCTATAGTTTTCATAGATAATTACAGTTCTGTAAAGAAGTATTCAACCTTGAAACTGTATGATGAACACCCAGGGTCAAACAACCCTTTGCTACAAATCCTCTTCTCTTTACAGTGTTTATCTTGAGAAAATTCTCTTAGATGCTTAACGCTCAGGAGAACGACAGCAGATTAGTGAGCTGGTAAAATAACTAAATCACACAGAGCTTTTGCAAATCTGAATCCATACAAAATTAAACAACACCGATTATAAAAGTTTCATTAATTCAGGTTAAGGCATTCCTTGACATAAAATCTTGCAAACACAGACATATTTGAATGTTTTCAATAGATTTTATGCGCACCTTCTCTTGGCCTCCTCGTACTGCAGACTCACACGAACCTTCTCTGCCAGTTTGTTGGTGCTGGTCATGAACTACACACAAACAATGACATAATGGACGTTTACACACATCAGTTTATAAAACAATATTCAGGATCATCCTTTAATAAAGCAAACGTACCAAGACAGCATTGTAAACTGCTCATTACAGGACATAATTATGATGGACCATTTAGTTTAGTCTAGTTTTTCCAAACCTAGATTGTTCAACAATGTTTTGTATAAAAAATAAGTCAAGTCTGGGCGACATAGCCATTATCTTCCAACAGGTAATAGATAACAATGTTCAGGGGCATTTTCTATAGTGAATCAATACATAAAAAGTCCTTGCACTCAGTTTGATGGATAGCCTGTCTTTTAAAAGGTCGACTTGGTGTCCATATTTTTTTTTGTCTCTTGGAAAAACCTGCCGTAAGATGAATGCTAAGACGTGGTAGACTTTTTGATTTCGTTTTTTACCTGTGGGACTATACCTTATGTTGTGCTGATAACTGCAAAACTTCAAAACCCAGACTGTGTGACCTCACTGAAAGCTGTATCTTGTGTGAAGTAAAAACTGACATCCTAATTGTTTTTGGAATTTATAAAAATGGGGACATTGCAGAAGCTATGGAAGGTTAAAGTGAATAGACTAAACTACTGTGAGGAAATGTTGAATATGGTTCATCTAGTTGGAGAATTGTAAGCACTCTGCTCGGTTTGTGGATGGGCTTTTATTGCAAATGTAATTATATTCTTGGTCTGTACTTCTGATTTCTAGTAACTGCACACTTTTTATTTTAGAATTATTTTGTAATCTGCCATATGTCTAATGTTGGGGAATATTCGGTTGTGTTTGTGTAATGTGATGAATGTAAAAAAAAAAAATCATAAAAACACATGTTTAAAAAACCAAATAAAACTGACATCCTCCCTGGGACTCACCTCAGCGGGGATGTCGGTCTGCGAGCCGGCGTCGGAGTACAGCCGCAGCTCGGAGTTAGCGAGCGAGGGACTGCTGCCCCACAGCTCCTGCTGAGAGCCCGAGTCCAGCTGGAAACTGTCCTTCAGCACCGCCAGTTTCTACGGCAACACAAGAGATAAAACAAGAGCTGCTGCAGATTACATGGAGCAAGGATCAGAAGGAAGGAGAAACTGGCACAGCGGGGTGAGAAACTACACAAGGAATAGGAGACAAGGAGTGGAACAGGAAGTGATTAAGGACAGAGAAGAGTTATATAAAGCAGTGGTTCTCAAACTTTTTCTAGCCCCACCTGTTCCTCATCGCTCCAATAAAATGGTAGGCCAAGCTTAAAACTGTCAAATGTGTCTTTCTATATACAGGGGTCTCCAACCTTTTTTAGGATGAGAGCTACTTAAAAAACAAGTCGTGAGCTACTTTTACTCCTCTTTTTTTTGTTTTTTGCAGTGTATATATTTAGCACATTTAAACATTATTATATGCTTACCTTTAACCTTTGTGTGCTGTTTGGGTCTGTGGGACCCGTTTTCAGTGTTTACTAAAATAACATGTATGCAATTTAATTATTTAAACCTGCTTTATTTGGGGGTGGACCTCACCTCCTCTATATATATATTTTTATAGATATTTTTTTAAATGTTGAAGTGAAATGTCTCAATCTGGTACACTTTGAGCACAAAATGAATTTATGGATACATCTCTCAACACTCTATGAAAGGGAGCTGTATACTTTTCAATAATCCAAACATCTTTAGAATAACACTAACAATAATAACAAATCATTTAAACGTGTTTATTCTTATCTTATGTTACCTAGTTAGCATTCTTTCTTTTTATTTATGCATATTTTACTAATCACTCTTTTTACTGTCCTATATTAAATAGATAAAGGTGTGCTCTCTCGCTCTCTCTCTGTCTCTCTCGCTCACAGAGGCTGTGTGCTTCTCCGTGGCCATGACGGCTTGCGTTAAAAAATAATAATAAACATAGGCCTATTTGTAAAGTGGGGGGACACAAACGGGATTTCGAAAAGTGTCATGGTTAAACTCCTTATGAAGTGGTGAGGTGCCGCTCCACATTGCTTTTCTTCCCGACTGCAAAGCTGTTTGTGTGTGTGAGTGTGTGTGTTTGTGTGTGTGAGTGTGTGTGTGTGTGTTTCACATGTGTGTATGACAGATTTTTACATATGTCTGGAAATGATTTTGGTTTCAGTTGTGTGTCTGTGAGCAGGCTCGGATTGGCCATCGGGAGATTTGGGACTTTTCCCGGTGGGCTGCTGCCGTTGGTGGGCTGCTGCCATCGGTGGGATGTGGACTTTCACAGCGCCGGTACCGCATCCGCAAACACCTGGCGGGTCCGGCGCAGCAGCGCTGTGAAAGTCCACCACTGTTGCGAGTCTCCGGCTGTAACAGTCCACTACCGCCCGCGAGGACCCAGGTTCGATTCTGGCCTGAGGTCCAAAAAATGTATTTAAAAAATAATAATAATATTTCTCCCATTCATCGCGTCCGTTTGCGACCCACCTATCACATCCCTGCGCCCCACCAGTGGGGCGCGCCCCACACTTTGAGAAACGCTGATATAAAGTAACAATATAGTATTGCTTTCAGAGGGGCTGCACACGATGGAAACATGTGATTATACCAAATGATATTGCAATTGCGATATGTTTCAGGACACTAGGAAATTATCTTTTTTTTTAAACAATATCTCAATGGCAAATATTTTAAAATCATCAATGTGATTTTGGTTTGACAAAATAACCAAACATATGTGTAGTCTTATTGAGATACAGTACATTCCCGTATTTAGCCTTTGACAAATATTGCGTTTAATATGATTTGGATAGTCCATATTGCGATTTTGATAAAAGTTTATATAAACGATTATTTTTGCAATTCGAGTATAATGAAACCAAGATTATATATAATTAAGATATGAAGTGAGTTATTGAATGCAGTGGGATTAGGGCATCAAACTATATTATGACACCTTAGATGTCTCATTGTTTCTGAACATTTTGTCCTTTGCACTCTAATCTCTCGTTTGATCCTCTAGGAATTGAAGCTTCTAGGAATCAACCTTGAACTACAAAGTGACGTTTGTCCTGCTAACTGTACAGAGGCATTCAGTGAGAGCTGCTCAGGGCAAAGAGCATCGGCGAAATGACAGCTGTAAATAGCGTTAAAATCAACCTCCTGTGCAGTGTTTCCCCTACCATTGTCTTGGAGGGGTGCTGAAATTAAAGCTGTTTAAAAGAAAAATAGTTTTTATATATATATATAAAATATATATATAGCACCAAATTGCAACTAATCTATATCTACTGTCAATTTTCAGATTGAACATGTGCTGTTTTATTAAATAAACTAAACGCTTTCATTTTAAGTTGTGAGTTTAGTGTTTGTGACCCTAAGAAAAACTGCAATGCACCATAGGCGGAGTTTGACATTTGCACTTGGGGGGGAAAACCTTTTTTACTGACGTCAGTACACAGTCCCAACTATTGCGTGGGGTGCTACGATACAGTAACAATAAAGCCAGCGCTCACCGCACTGAGTATGACTTTTCCATGCCCGCCGTACACACAAACTCATATGGAAGGGGCGGTCTCTCCCCCCAACAACAGTGCATTACATAACTGTAAAACGTATCATAACTGTGCACATCTTATACTTATTTGATAACTACTACATCCCTTGGTTACTTGAACAC
Source organism: Pseudochaenichthys georgianus (assembly GCF_902827115.2). Classification (NCBI taxonomy): domain Eukaryota; kingdom Metazoa; phylum Chordata; class Actinopteri; order Perciformes; family Channichthyidae; genus Pseudochaenichthys; species Pseudochaenichthys georgianus. Next base: position 6,127,855 of record NC_047516.1, on the reverse strand, counting down.
GCTACAATATTATTAACCAGTGTCCTACCTTATTAAAATATTCGCTGCATGTTCCCGGTGTGTTTGTGGAGCAGCAGCAGAGACGCTGCCGCAGTCATACTTTCATCTTTTACAGCCGTGATGAATATCTTATATACTCGGCTCGGCGGCTGCTTCTGAAGCCTGCTCTGGAACGCACCTTATCTTTGCTTTTCAAAGGGGGCGTGAAAATAACATTACCACCTTTTTGATCGTGGGAGTGTTTAAGTATTTAGATAATGTCTTAACAGCATGTTAGTTGAAATACAAAGCTCTACATGGCTGTTATACAGACCCGAGTGGCAACCAGAGATAAGTGTTTACATTTGTATTTGAAAGATTTCATTACACAGAAATCATCTACCTTTTCTCTAAGGGCTCTGGGAAAAAACAGCAGATGCAGTTTTATTTTAATTGAGCAGTTGCTAGATTTTTTTCCCCCATTTCAAACATTTGCATCACTTTCCATGTGCCAGACAAAGTGGATCCACATCCTTTTAATATAACCGATTCTCCTCGTTTTCTGCAGCAAGTAGATATATATGTACATATCAAACAATATATTCCTACACTAGAAAACCAAAAATATACAGATTATTATCACCTGAGACACAGGACAGCTGCACATTCCCAACATTGAGAGCTTTGGTATTTGTGCTTGAAAATTGAGAGACAATGAATAGATCGTCAAATTTGATTGACAAATCACTGTTTTGACGAATTGTATCGGCTCAGTTTAAAGTGAAGCTGTCAGTGAGGCCTGTTAGCAGGAATACAGATCTCTCCATCTCTCTTTTGTCACACACACACACACACACACACACACACACACACACACACACACACACACACACACACACACACACACACACACACACACACACACACACACACACACACACACACACACACACACACACACACACACACACACACACACACACACACACACACACACACACACACACACACACACACACACACACACACACACACACACACACACACACACACACACACACACACACACACACACACACACACACACACACACACACACACAGAACTGTCGGCTGCAGATGGCGAGGGGGAGGAAGGGGGAGAGATGGGAGGCAGACTATGTTTTCTTGAACACATTTTCCTCACTCTACCTTTAAATAAATATGAGCCAAACGACTGCAAACAGGATAGCCTGAAAAAACCTGATATTTGCAATCTTTAAGAATGTATCATCATCATCATCATCATCATCTAAAGAGACTCTTGGTCCATTATTACAAAACATACAACACTCAAATATAAATATATATGTATATGTATATGCGGCTGATGGATAATTGTCACCACTGGGAGTTTTCATTTCAGTCTAAAGTCTAAAATGTAAGTCGGAAATGCTTAAAACTAAGATTTATAGACATTTGAAATGTTCTACCCTTTAATATGCAGGCGTGTTTTGCCTGGAGCATGAACAAACATCTTTCCTATTCAAACACATCACAAATGTTTTCAAGACAGATATCAAAAATGTATCCTCGAGGCATTAAAATGATGAACAACGGTGTATTAGCAACCAAGAACCAATTAGGGGTGGTTTGCCATTTTCTGCATGAGAGCCACACATCAGATTTTTACAACAAGTTTAGTTTAGTGAAGTCTCCGCTCCCCTTACACCTGCAGTCATTTCATTTTAATAGAGTCTGCAGTCATGGTGGAAATACGGAGTAAACACTGCACTGCGATGCTGTCACACACGATAAAGCACAGTAGAGAAGCAAAGGAGGGTTTGGAGTTATATAAGTTAATGGAAAACACCTTTTGTTTGTCGCAGAGAGCAGTGAAGAGGAGGATAGACGATTTCCATTCATGCAAATAAAGCATATTGGACCTTGAACTTAAAGTCACCATGCAGCAGAACTTCACAGTTTTGCAAAGAAGGATTTGCTGCTTTTCTCTTTTATATCAATGGAAATCAGCTGAAACCCTATTTTGGTTTTGGATATATTGTCAGTCAAAGCGAGGCATTTAAAGATGCACATTGGGCTTTAAAATAAGAAATAATTGCAACTTCTTTTGATATTTTATAGACAAAATGATTAACTGAAAACACAAAACATAGAAATATGACAATAAAGAAGATATGTAGGTGCAACCATACGTTGCATAATTGTTTCCAAACTCAAACTGGTGGTGTCTGACTAAAGTGCCACCTGAAATACCAGAACTGACAAAAAAATAAATACTAATTCACCCTCAAATAATTAAATAGTTTTGGTTCTCCCTTTCTATAATAATGAACAAGCTGCACAAACTGTCCTCACATATTGTAGCCAATAACTCACAGGATACATTTGATTTTGAATTAAAAATCTGTATAAAGTAGACTATCCTTATATGATTCTGTCCCATTAGTAGATTAGTATTCCAATTTATTCTGTATATTTTATAGTGTGTAAATACTCTTCTGAATATGTATTTTCTATAGTGTAAATATGTGTATTTTATTCTATTTTTAAAGACGTTTTTTTCTTTTTCTTGTTAAACGGCTGTCAACATACTGCTGTGACCAAACTATTTCCAAAAATTAGGATGAATAAATTATCAATCCATCTATCTGAATTTCCCCAAGGGGATAAATAAAGTTCCATCTTATCGAATACCCACTCATAGTTTAAACCACATGAGCAGCGAACAAAATGAAACCTCAGCGTTGATAAATGTTGCTGCCGTCGGCTAAATAGTTTTCACTTTGGAGAAAACACTGAAACTGATCCCCACAAACACAACGCTTCTTCTCCCGAGTGAAGCCGACAGGAAGCTCTGAAGCAGCCTTAGCTACATCTGTTTTACTGCATGTGGCCCTTTTCTCACAGCAATATAATGTGAAGTGTTTTAACATTAAGACTCTCCTGAGGGTCGTCTCAAGGCCTCGTCTCCTCGCCTCGTACTCCACCTTCATTTCCTATTCATCCTCTTCTTCACAAACCACTGCCCGCCACAGCGTTTGAAGATGAGTGTTACACTGCACCTCAAGGCACAGAGCATCTGGAAGTTATTCAGTCAGAGCCATTCAATTCTGCTACTTTCCACATTACAGCCTATGAGTTTTATGGCAGGGAATTATATTGATAAATGTTATGACACCAGATATCGCCATAGATTTTGGATATCGTAATTTTTTCCTAGTCAAATAAAAAGCTATGTCTAAATGTACCTTTGCTGATATTTGCCCTTACACGATTGGTCATTAAATCCATGTTGCTAAAGATTATTTGAGGAATGTATGTTTAATATCGTCGCTAGTTTGATAGAGATAATTGGTAAAACACATTGGGATATTCAATATTTTTCATATCACCATTCCCTAATCCATCCATCCACTTCTTGCACTATTTCTATATTATTTGTATTTACATTGTTGCACATCTCAAAACATTCTCTTGCATTATTGTATCTGTTTTATTTGTGTCCTATGTATTCATGTTGCACTGTTGGAGGAGCCTGTGACTTCAGTTTGTCATAGATACCGTGCACATGACAATAAAGTTTTGAATATTGAATGTGACTCATTTATACACCCCATATTTGCTTGGCTATTCCTATAAAAGACAAGCTGTTTTTCGAAGGAACACCATAAACTTTCTTTCATGGTCGACTACGGTAATGTTAAAAACAGCGAGTAGCAAAGTGACCTTGTAGCAGTTATTCGAAAAGTTGTTTTTTAAGCATGAAGTTTTCTATAAAAAGGCCTAAAAACACGTCGACTCTGTAGTAAGCAAGTAATATGACATTCCTTTCTTTTGTGGGAATATGCACATTGTGATGAGGTCTGGCTGAGATTCCTGACATGATCCACGTGGCTCTCTGTATCACATGTCAGTATCTGGAGTTCCTGTCTCCTCTTTCCTTTCTCCTTTTGTTCATCAAAGAGTTGATACTGGAGCTGATCAACTCAACATCCTGCCTTCAGCCACCTTTAAACAATGCTAAGCTTTTACATCAGCAAGCCATTTGTACTGACGTTTATTCTTCAGGTCATTTGTCTCAGTCTGTTACACAAACAAATTTAAATGATGAGAAAGCGAAGAAGGTGGTTCACCAGGGTAGTGAATTTGCTAAACAGGTTTACGTTGACAAACAACGTTTAGAATATCTGATTTTGGAACATTTAGAGATTAAACATCAAATTACAGGTGCTACTAAGCTGAGCCCGACAAAGCTTGACTCGTTATGGGCTCATCATCACATGTTTCTAGATGTACTTGACTGTGACACCCTTCATTACGGATGTGTCTATTTACCTGCATGAGTTCCTGTTTCTCCTTCTCCCCAGAGCTGATGGCGTCTCGGATGGTGCGGACCTCGCTGAGGATGCTCTGCGCCTCCTGCAGCTTGAAGCCATACGGGCTGCTGGACACCTTCAGGTCTATCCTGGGGGGGGGGGGGGGAGAGACAGGAGATGATGCATTAGATAGATTTAAGTAGCAGTATCAACAGCCAATTATCCTGTCAAAATGTCCCGACACATTTACTGTCAGCTGCTCTGGACGGATGAATTACTTTCACAGATCTGATGACTTTTAATCAGCTGCTCTTTTAACTGTTAACTGTCAGCTGAGTGTGGAGACATGACAGCAACACTTTGACTCATTTGCATACAGTTACACTAAGTGTGAAGCTAAAGCTGTGACCAGAGTGAAGAATAACAGCAGGTGGAGGCATTGCTCATTCTCTCACCTATTTACATATTTTACAAGCTTCTCTATTGAGCTTATTACTTGTTCTTTGAGAAATGATTGTACGATGTATCCTGATTATGAGGTTATCAAAGATATTCTGTGCTTAGAACTATCAGCAAAGTTTTAAAAATGGATTAGATATTAAAAATATGCAAGAGGGTTGTTTTCTCCGAATAATCCCCTGCGCTGATTCTTTTCCTTTGTAAACTCACAATACCTTGATGGGCCAGAGATTGGAACACTGCAGCCTCAGCTTTAAAAGCAGACATTTGATCAGCTGGGGACTGCAGCACATTTAGCTGGCTCTCAGACTGCAGGACCTTGCACTTGCATCTTTGTTATACTCAGTGTAAGGGTTTATTGTAAATAGGAGGCGAGATCACGTTCATGATCATGATGGGAAACAAAGGCAGACAATTTAAAAGTACAATTATTTGTTATTATTACATTAAAAAACGTCCCAAAAAAGAACAGAACAGCCTCCTGCAGCACCGTCACAGCCATCCGCGTTTTAGTTTAGAGGTGTAAAGGCCAATGTATACTCTACGTCTCCAAAAGGTCAGCATCACGACAAAAAAAAAACATTTATAACTAATACAAGTGGATTTTGTGAGACACGATATCTAAGGGTTTTTCTCTTGGGGTGTTTAGACTTTTTGAGACTTTTCAAGACGTGCACATACTGGGTGTTTCTCAATCGCGAGTACGCTTGCTTGGTAGCACATGTCTTCCGAGCGTCTTGCGTCAGAAGCGAGGCAAGAATCCTTCCTGGCATTCGGAAAACAAAGAGTGGAACAGGCTAGCAAGTGTGCAGGTGTGCGTCATATGAGAGGCCCCGCCTTACATTTTCCGCCACAGATTTAGGGAAATTGGTCCGTGCGCAAAGCATTGTGGGGATTTTAAGACCGCAGCCTCGAAATTTCTCCAAACAAAGTACGCCGGGCTCGGAAGATTTCCAAGTATGCTGGACAGTATTCAACAGTACTTCGGCAGCACTCGATGACGTAGCATGCTTGAAATAGTGGCTCTGGAGCAGCCTTACTCGCGATTGAGAAACACCCAGTGTGTTGTAAGAGAGGGATTGGCTCATTGTCTTAAAGGCAACAGGTAGAAAAGGAGACACTGAAATGACAGAAAAGTTAAAAAAATATGTTAAAAAGGATAACTGAATTATGAGTAAAGCTTTTTTGAAGCGGAGCTGATTTTTTATGTAAAGCAGGAGATGACTTAACGTAGCTGTTGGTCCTTCGTCCGTCTGAACCAGATAATGGCAATAATAAAAAACTAATAATAACCAAATAAAGTCCACATTAAAATGGGTTTAAACATAAAGCCGACTTTTGTTATTTTGATTAATCAGCGTTTACAGCTATTCACTTTCAAGTAACTTTCTTTTGTACATATTTTTTTGTAAATTGATATTTCTTGTAAAATGTTTTATTCCGTTTTTTTTAATCTTATAATAGTTTTCAAAAAGTTCTATAACCCAATTCGTCTTACTATGTATGCCACATTATAAACCTACTTTGCAATAAACCTGATTCTGATTTTGATCCTGCGTTATAACTCAGGACCATTTGGGAAATGGAGATTAAATGTTTGCTCAATTTGTAGCGTTCACACATGAGATCCAGTGTTTGGCTGCAGGGAGAACAGACAGGAAACAGCCATCAGAGGCAGCAGCTCTGTAAAGCCTTTCATCAGCAAGTCATGCATGCATCTGAATAACAGGTCCTTCCACATTCTTCAGAGAGGGAGAGGGGGGAGGTTCAGAGAGAGAGAGAGAGAGAGAGGGAGAGGGAGAAAACAAGGTACAGAGAGAATGAGGAAGTGAGAGAGTCTGTGTCAGGCAGAGAGAACCAGTAATCCTCTCTAAGTCCTTCTCAAAGATGGACTTATGCCGAGAGAAAACGCTGTTATCAACCTATGTACGACAAAAATCACAATGACCCCAGAGAGAGAGAGAGAGAGAGAGAGAGAGAGAGGGAGAGAGGGACCTTTAACAAATAGTTACTAAGCTGAAACAGTCACGTTTAAAATGGACAATCCAAATCGTTACTGTACATTTTTCATTTCACACCAATGTGTTGCCCAAGGAGAAAGAGCCTGGTTAACTTAAATGCCTCAAAGCATACCGCACATAAGGCCAAAAGATTATGGACATAAAAGCAATACTTTTTTATCATTTTGGAGGAAGATACCATCAATATGTTGGACTAACATTTGAAGACTGTGATAGATGAACTGATAGTTGTTTTAAAGGTTATATTGCTTGTGAGAAATGATCCGAATTGGTAAAGCATGGCAAAGACGTTTCCCCCCTTTCTTTTATATGAAGAGTACTTCGTTTGGAGTTCCCTTTCACAACTGTAGCACACACCTACAGTCAAATAAAGTAACGTCATGATAATGAAAATAATTATGATAAAAAAGTAACAATAAATTGCTACAAAGAAACAACTATATAACTGAAAAGGATATAATATGTTGTTTAACTACATTATAGCATGTTGAATTGATCAGCTGTAAGCTTAACATTCACTGTAGGTGTATCGCAGGCTGTTACAGTCTTTATCCTTAACTCAAACACATGTCAGTTTGTGTTCAAACTATTAAAATATGTATTCATACAGCGCTCCCCACACCACAGACTGTGTTGGCTGTAGCTCCTGTGGTAGGAGGCCATTTAGAAGTTGCATTATCATAAAGAATGCTTGTGGTGTTTGGATGCTGACAAAATAATACAAAGTGCATTTTATTCTATATGTAGGTATAAAAAGGAAGACATGCTGCTATCACTTACTGGAGAAGTTGTGTTACTTAGTGCTAGGTATCAGCTGAAATAGCCCAGTACCAACGTCTAATAGTTGTTTTTGAAGTGTTGTTGAATACAAAATAAAATCATCCAATTAATCACAAGAAAAAGAGGAACATATTACAGGGAAGTCTGGAGAAAGGAGCTTGTGGAATACAAACACATGTTCTGCCCTCATAAAATGACAGTCATCGTGAGGCTATGCTGGGAACTGGTTTAAAATATTCTATAAACTCTTTGTCCGAAAAACTTGACATAATATCCAAAACGGATCAAAACAGACGCAGCCAAAAGCACACTAAAGTCCCGGGGACTCCATATGCCTTATTCAGTGTATTATTTATCTGTTCATACATATGTGAAACATAGCAAATCCCCTCCTATGCAGCAATATTTTGTGAAATCTTCACAGGAGTGTTGGGCTGCATTCCAGTCTAAGCCTATTCGTATTTCTGCAAACAGCGATTGGTTGCCGAGTGGCGTCTGACGCCTGAAACAGGAGAGGAAAGTCACGGGGGAATGCCGTCCAACCGCTCTGCCTCAGCTACTCTTTAATCCTCCTCACACTCTCACTGTGCTGCGCGAGACCAGACATTCCTGTTCAATTCAACACCGGCGGATCTGCTCTCCAACCAGGTTCAATTTCAGAAATCACAGCCGCTTCAGCGTGCCACGAAGAACAAGTGAATCAGATCCACATTCTCCTGATACACCTTGCACGTTGAGATGAACTCGCTTCAGAAGGTAGAAGTAGGTCACATAGAAAGGGGTGTTTCCTCTTGAATCCACATTCTGCAGCTGTTGTTCCATCGGTGCGTTAAATGATCTGATGGAATGTGTGATAATGCTGAGGCAATAACTCGGGTGATAAGAGAGTCAGCTGCTCTGGCGCTTCGCAGTAACGCTCATCCATTCAACACAATTCTCTATATTCACATGAACCGTTCACTTGGGACACATCTTGGCAAGTCTTGACACCTTCATCTTGAAATTAAATTAGATATTTCTGTGAAGCCGGAGTAATTATGTCATTGATAAGGATAAGAAAAATGGAAGATAAGAGCTCGGTTGAGACATCGCTGGGATGTTTAAGAAGAGCAGATTATAGCGAGTAGCGGGAAAACCCGATTCAGAAACGTCCAAAAGTTGTTGGTGCATTTCCCAAGTGAGTCTGAAGTCTTTGCAATCAAGTCCCAACTAAAGTGGATTTCCAAAGTCAAAAGCAACAAGTCCTCTAATTTGAGTTTGTTGTCTTCGATAAAGTCATAGTGCGTTTTGCATACGACACTCTGGTATTTGCTAACCACTGCAAATTATTTTTTGGTATAATTATTTCTGGGTAGCACTCAGGAAAGTAATGGTTCAGAGAAAGTGGTGCATTTGTACTCATAATTATCATCTCATTGAATAACTGTGTCTTCATATGACAGGAAGTGCAGATCAACCCACAGTCTAAAACCTAAAGATAGTCAGTTTACTGTCGGAGGACTAAGAAAATCGACTTATATTTGAGCAGATATTTAATTAATGGTGATTTGATAAAATATAAATGTGATAGACTTTTCATTGAAGCTGTGGACATATAGCTGTAACTATAAAAATGACTGACAGTGACGGTTTAAAAGTCAAATAAAAGTAGCTGAAATTATTAGACAAAATGTAGCTGATTTTTGGGAATGAACAGCGTTAACATTAGTTCAGGAAATGATAGGACATGTGTTGATGCTTTGCTCCCTTGAATATTAACACACTTTTTCAGGAGTGGACGGACGGCAGAGGTGTGGACTCGAGTCACATGTTTAACTCACTTTGACTCACCTTGACAAATAGCTTTTAAAATAGTTTAATTTGAGTCATGCACCATTATTCACCAAAGCAAATGCCTGGTTTGTGTACTTGGCATTAAACCTCATTTTGATCATTTTTAATGGAGATACTGTAAATCAGTGAAGACAGAGAGGGAAGGTCACACACACACTTGCTATTCAGGTCATATTCTGACTGTCTTGCATTGCGCGTCAAATTAAATGAGGAGGTCTGCTGGTAGCATAAAGTGTCGACTGTTAACAAATATACCAGTCAATGTGCCCTTCAGCAAGAACTCAAGGTCAGGGAGGCAATACACGAGTACACCTGGGCAACAAATACCAGTTTGTCCGAGAAATCAAGGTCATCAGTATCTGTGTGAGGACGTAAGGATGCAGCACTTACTCTTTGAGCGTCTCAAAGCCTTGTTCTTTGAACTGAAGCTCCTGCTTCATACAGGCCAGGTCCCGCTTCAGCTTGTTCACCTGAAACAGAGAACACAACAGTTAGTTTTGGAATTATTTAAAGAATAAGCTATTTTTTGACAATAAAATCACATGAAAACCCCAAAACAATCAATGTGTCAGTCTTGAAAAACGTATCTAACCTCTCTGTGGCGTTCAGACCAGAGTCCGGCACGCCCCGCTACCCGCACATATTGCCAATTAGTTCCCCGACTCGACCCGTCGGCACAAGATTCGCAACCCGACCCGAACCCGCATATGAGCAGTGAAAACGTGCAATTATTAACACACGCAGTTGCATATTTGTCTCAAAAAGCGTGGGATGTTGGTTATTTCCTCCATCTAGGAACCAAAAGCCTCCCAGACGTTAGATTTTGCTCTTGAGGAAGTGTTATTGAAAATGCTGTATTCTCCGCTAGAGAGCTTCACCTCAGCCATTTTGAATGTGGCGCGCTCAGCAGCAGATTGATGCGTTGCAGAGGTTATGGTTATGCGCGGTCCCGCGGGGGAGAGGTCTGAGGATTTTAAACATTAAACTAAATTATTATTATTACACCCGCGACCCGACCCGCATCATCTTTGTTTTACCCAGAACCGAACCCGGAAAAAAGCGTTTGAAAAAATACCACCGGCGAATCACTTTTTTTGCGGGTCACCTGACCCGAAGCAGGACTCTGGCTCAGACTCAACACCATTGGATCCTACTGAACATGTTATTTTGTTAACAAGACTCACAAATATAGTTTCATTTATTTAAAATAATGTAAATAATTCCCAAAAAGAGCTGGGGACTCATTTCAGGCTTTAAATAATACACATTTGGTGCTTTAGTGAGAACCTGGAGCAAAAAGAAGGTGTATGTGGGATTGAACACGCTACAAACAATATCTTGTTCATTTTAATAGCGCCAGTCTTGCACAACCCTCTGAATAATTTGTGCATTTGTACACAAAGCTACCTCTTTTAATATCTGCACAGCTTTCCACTTTATGTACCAATACTGCACATATGAGAGTATTTTGTCGTAATATACTGTAGGTCGTTTCTTGGTATATTTATATTTTATGCAAATATTTTTCAATATTGTTACGTTAACTTATAATAGTTCTGTAAAATCCCTTTGAATGCATCTTCTTAAGCTGTGTTTTTGCATAAACACCGAGGCACATTCCTCGTATGTGTTCATATAATTGGCAATAAATCTGTTTCTGATTCTGAATAAATACGATGTAAGAGTGCAACAATGGAGCCCAATGACACAGGAGAGGTACTCAAATGCACACAATGCTTGAAATATTCATAATTGGTCTGAAATATCCACAGACTTTTCAAACTTCATAGCATTAAGAACTGTGCTATGACTTGCATTTAAAGATATGAGGTTAATGAAAATACAATTAAACACGAGCCAGTGGAATGCATTGTATCACAGTCACGTAGCAAGAGCGAGTTGCGGTCATGTGGTAAAGGCCCTGTCACACTGTCCCGAAATTGACACCCGATGGACACACGATAAAGGAAATGTTCAAATTCGGCTGTGATCGTAGCAACACCGGGCCATTCGTGAGGGCATGTAAGCCATCGTATGACCGCCGGTGGAGTTTCTCAGGCTCCGGCAGCAACTTCGTGAGCGGCAACTTCGTAAGGCACTCGTGAGGGCATCTTGTCAAATCGTGTCATCTTCGTGTTATCATCGGTGCATTCGCCCTCACTCTGATCGGGGCGAATGCCCGATGGCACCGAGGATAACAAGATGCCCTCACGATGGCCTTACGAAGGGCAAAATGGACACACAAATTCAACATGAAAATGAACCTTCGCAAGGTCCTTCGGCAATTTGTTGGCATGCCAAAGATTTTGCCTCCGCTCACGAAGTTGCTGCCGGAGCCTGAGAAACTCCGCCGGCGGTCATACGATGGCTTAAGATGCCCTCACGAACGGCCCGATGTTGCTACGATCACAGCCGAATTTAAACATTTCCTTTATCGTGTGTCCATCTGGTTGTTTTATTGCACAACAAAATCATGTAAATATATTATGTAAATAACCTAATTTGTGTTCTGTGAAACTAAAAAGGATATAATATATTATTTTGAAGGACAGTTGACAGGAAATTGTTGTTGTTATGGAAACAACATTACGGAGAAAACGTAATATTTTCTACATATAAAGACGGAGAAAGTAAAGAACAAAGTCTGAAGATATCAGTACAGTATCATAGTACTGTAACATAATTGTTTTTGGTACTTTCATTGCAGTTGTACGTCTTAAATGTAATGTAAATGTTGCCTTCGTGTGTGGTTCGGGGCCATCGTCGTGCGAAATTCACAATTCCATATTCGTGTGTCCATCGGGTGTCAATTTCGGGACAGTGTGACAGGGCCTTTAGGGAGGTAACTCCTCTGCATATTTGATCCACAGCCAGGATTAGTAAACTTCAACTCAGAGTGGAGAGTGAGTGCCTAAGTATCCTCCTGCTCACTACTAATATCATTCATCTGTAACCACACATATGAGTATATCATAAATGAGAACTTTTACTGAAACACTGTCTGATGTATGACATTGTTAAGAGTTATCTCGAGGAGCAAATCTACCCATATTTATTTTCTCACTTAATGTTTTGTCAATTAATGGCAGGAAGTAATAAATGCCCATCATAGTGTCCAGCCCAAAGTCAGGAACCTAAAGATAGTCAGCTTACTTTCAGAGAAGACTAAGAACATTTCATTATATTTTAACTGAGGAAACTGACAAGACAGTGCTGAAATAATTTGTATCAGAAACAACTGGATAATAAATTATATGTTGGACTTTCAGAAAACAAGAGATTTGATGATGTTAAAACAATTTGAGGCCTAATAAGAAACATGTGTTTTGTGTAGATCAGGCATCAGTCAGACGAGGCCGACACAGGAAGCAGAGGCTCTTACCCGACTTTTGGCTGTGGATATTTCTGCTTTTAGGATGTCCGGGTCGTACTTGCTGGACGAAGACGATCTGGAATTCACTGCAGGTAATAAAAGGAAAAAATAGGAAAAAGAGAAGTGTTAGGGAGGCCCGACAACCTTCTTTCAAATATTTATTTCACGGCTGATTTAGTTTTGAACCAGGGAACGTTGACAGGAGGAACCTCTGAGCAAGAGACACGTAACCATTCACTAAAGTCACTCTGGGAAAGTGTGTTTTCTTCTGAAGAAATCTCATGACAATCGTGAGGATTTATTTTGACAAGAACCTCATCATTAAAAGTAAACAATCAACCTCTCTGAATGTGAATACTATGTTTGTGATTTCAGAAAACAGCAAAGAAAGCAACACTGATGCCAAATGAAACCTTTCTACCCTCCTCATCTTCTCTTTTCTTCTTTATCCCAAAAGGTCAGCAGTGTCGAGGCAGGTTTTTCTTTGTAAACAGCCCAAAATTGCAGTTCATCATTTAGATACCTAAGACTAAGACTGTTTTTTTGGAAGGGACATCCATAGCTTTTTTAGAGGATACCATTTGCTTAGCTGTCAGGAACACCTACTGTGCTGTTAAATCCCTTTCTGTTGGACTTCCAAAAGGTGCCTACATGTGGAACAAAGGGATCTGCAGGACTCACAGCTGGTCTGGGACGTGGACTTGTCCTTCCAGGCGTCGTGGAGCTGCCGGTACTCCTGCTGCGCCAGGCGGAGCCGCTGCTCCTTCACCTGGTAGATCTCCTTCTGGGCGCTGAGCGCGTCGCGGGCCACGGCCAGGTAGTCCCGCAGCATGAACTCCTGCTCGCGCTGCCACTGAGCCCGCGGGTCCTCCAGCTGGGTGCTCTCTGCAGGGAGAGAGGGGGGAGAGAGGGAAGACCATGAGTGGAGGAGGAAGAGGAGTTAAGTCTTGTAGGATATGAGCAAAAACCACAAAAACCTGCTTGTTGGTTTTAATGATTTATATCGAAAATATGATGTTCAGCTTTATGGTATTGTTTATATATGAATGATGGAGTCTAAATATGTGTTGGCAAGCATTTAAAAAAGCCATCAAATACGGCTCAGTCAAGCAGAGATAAGACTGATTACTTTACTTACATGTAAAGTTTAATGCCAAACATTTATTTATAAGATTTGAAAATATCCTTTTGGATACTGACAAGACACCTGATTAATAGAACTGCTGTATCCAAATAGCAATTTAACCCATTAAATAACTGTAGGAAAGGTACACTTATTGGACTGGTGAGAAATTATTATAATGTAATGATCTTTTTTAAAGTTTTCAAATCCATGTATCTTAGATACGTGGGAAACATTGTTTCCAGTTTATGAGAAGAATAACTTAAGACTGCTTATATTGGATGGTTCTTAAGTCCCCTTTACAGTTTTGGCACATTAGCCGCGTTCACACTGCGGTACTTTTCCCACAAAGGTTCATGCGAACTTAGTTCATGGTCGCGTTGACACCAAAAAGAGCCGGTACTAAAAGTAGTTCATGCGAACCTTTTTACCCCCTCGAAAGTCCCTGCTAGAGAGCAGGGACTTTCGAGGGGCTCTTTTTTGAGAAAAATGCTATATTCCTGATTGGCTGGGCGGATTGCAAACCACGCCCCGTAAAACTCCCCAAAAGTTTTGTGAAGCCGCCATTTTATTATCCTCGCATTAGCATTATTAGCATTAGCATTAGCCCAGCGCAGAAACGCAGAGAGACTCACTTATGGCAACACAAAATAAAACATGGGAGCGGTGGAGATGAGGAGGTGTCGGCGTTCTGGCGATTTACTCGGAAGGTCCCCGGAAGGTCCCCAGTCCCCAACTCCGGGGACTTCCGGCCGGGGACTTTGGGCGGCAGTATACGCCGTGAAGTGGGTTGCGGCCTGCCAGTAAACCCAAAGCAGAAGAAGAAGAAGTGACGTCGGTGGCTTCATTTGCCTAATCCACCCCCAGGGACTTATTCTGGTGTGAACGCGATCTGTACTTAGTTATGAACCTTTGTGGGAAAAGTACCACAGTGTGAACGTGGCTATAATAGGCAACAATAAAACATACAGTTAGTCAGGTGAAGATAGTCAGGAGGGAAAAAAGAGGATAGGGGATAAGAAACAGAAACGAGTAAAAATTGAAAGATAACATGTGAAAGGAACACATCAGAGTAAACTCACTGGTGTTGTGGTCGACATAGTACGGTCCGACGGCGGGGTCGTACGCCTCCTCCCATCCCACCGGCAGCTCATCGCCAATACAGTCAGCAAACGTCAGAGGCTTCGTATGCCTGGAGAAAAACCAATAAGAAGAAAGACTCAGAAACAGAATCCACTGTGATCAACAAACATCAGAACAGAGTTCACATGTAAAATCACAATATGCAGCCACATAGGCATCACATTGTATGCATACATGAAAACATGTCAAATAATATATAGTATTATTCTAGAACATAGGTGGGAATGGAAGAAAAAAGAACAGAACATGACAAAAAGTATTTGATTTTTTACAGGATTGTTTGATCTTTTTATAATATGTGTGCTTTTGTGTTAAAACTAAGAAGTGGAATAGTTTCTGGGAATCATTGTTGAAAAACTAAAACATGGATTCATCCTGGCTTAATAAAAGCAGTTTCAGGAGGAGGTAGTGTGTGTGTGTGTGTGTGTGTGTGTGTGTGTGTGTGTGTGTGTGTGTGTGTGTGTGTGTGTGTGTGTGTGTGTGTGTGTGTGTGTGTGTGTGTGTGTGTGTGTGTGTGTGTGTGTGTGTGTGTGTGTGTGTGTGTGTGTGTGTGTGTGTGCGTGTGTGTGTGTAGGGGGTGGGTAGTCTGGAGTTTCACTGAAGTCCTCTATTCACCTCAGAGGGGGGAGAAGGAGAAAGGGAGGGGGGGCTTTCT
The DNA here is from genome assembly GCF_902827115.2 of Pseudochaenichthys georgianus. Lineage (NCBI taxonomy): Eukaryota > Metazoa > Chordata > Actinopteri > Perciformes > Channichthyidae > Pseudochaenichthys > Pseudochaenichthys georgianus. Next base: position 6,112,171 of record NC_047516.1, on the reverse strand, counting down.
GTAGCTGGTCACAATAGGAGGAAACGGGCCCGTGGCATTCCACAAGCAGCGCTGACGCATCGCCTGGAGGTTTCTGGGGCAACCCTCGGCCTTACAGCGGCCTTACCCAGAGTGCACTGCAGCTGGGATGATCAATTCAACCCCTCTTACACGCTTCCACATAACTGAGGCTGAGAGCCAGCGGGTGTAATCCCACCTGTTGTTGCTCAATCTATACTGCAACAAGTGACAATCGCCATGTATCGATGGGAATAGATTACAACGTAGTCTCTCGAGTATGACCTTCCTTACTTTCTAAAGTGTAACCAAAAACTTTGTTAAAATATTTTTACTTCTACTGGTACTATTATTCATCAGGGCTGATATCATCAAGATTAAATCCTTGAGTCCCATATTTAGAAGGCTTTTAATCAGCTCCATTTATCAGGGTATATGAAGGAATCCTCAAGTCAACTTTAATACCTTTTAAAAGACCCTTTTCATACATTTTAAGACCTCATCGCCACTTCAAGTTTTAACCGGTTACATTGGCGACACACTTTACCTCACATTGACTATATACTAGGGATGTAACGATATATCGAATATCGCGGTAAATAAATGTCTCGATACCGTCGTGAGACTGACAAAATATACCGCGATTTTACTTTATTTAAAAAAAAAAATTAAACCTTTATTCAACCAGATGGTCCCATTGAGATCATCAATCTCTTTTTCAAGGGAGACCTGTCCAACATGGCAGCAAGTAGGTTACATCATGAACATAAAACAACAGATAACAATAAAGGACATCGTATTTACAGGGCTACATGTACACACCTAGAGACATAGACAAGTACCAACAGTATATTTATATCTCGCCCTGTCAATAAGCCTCACCTTCTTGGCAAACACTGTATTGTTTTTGAAGTGGTGGAGAGACAATGCACAGTTTTACCCGCTGCTGTCACCCATGGCCAAAGCATATCTCTCTGTCCCAGCAACATCACCAAGCAAGAGAGTTTTTTCCACAGCAGGGGATATTGTAAACGCCCAAACATCCCAGCTTCTACCTGGAAATGTGGACATGCTCATATTCCTAAAAGATAACCTTGATGACGCTGAGTGAGTGAGTGAGAGTTGAGTTACTTGAAAAACTAAAGTGAAGCTTGATTTATTCTATTGCAGGGTCTGATTATTATATTGTTGACACTTTAAAATACTACTATCCTACTAAAATGCTGTACAAATCAGATTTATTATTTTATAAGAAAACAAATTCAAGTAAAAAAATAAATTTAAATAAATACATTTCAATATCGCGATAAATACCGTACCGTGGACTTTGTATCGCGATATTATCGTACCGTGAGTTTTTGGTATCGTTACATCCCTACTATATACATTATGGATTGTCCTTCCTCCTTATCTTCCAACCATTTGTACGCAAACTTGCATTTCCCCATAACGATGTTGTTTAACAACCGGCGTAAACGGGCCTTCGCGCGCTATCAAGCAGTGAGCGTGCGATGTCCTGTTCAGATGACGTCAAACCCAACGGGATGCCATCAATAAACTACACAGAATCACACTACACACCTACGCGTGAAAGGCGCTATATAAATTGAAATTATTATTATTATTATTATTACGCAATGATTACATTCAGGCAAACTTTAGAATACAACCTCTTTGGACAATTTATATACTGAAAACAAGCTACAACATGTAAGACCTTGGAAAATGCCGTTTAATAGCCTTTATTTTCGCTAATTTGATTTATCAACTTTTAATACTTTTTAAGACCCCGCGGACACCCTGATATATAAACCTAAGATAGTGTTTAAAGGAAAAATTAAATATAGATTGAGAAGAAGCAGTCTTTTCTTTGTTTACAGAGGTCAATGCTCCACCAACAGGGGAAAAGAAAAAAGATGTGAAAACTAAACTCTCAAAACAAGGATAAAGTTGCCCACTAAACGTTGAGGTGTATTTCGTTGCAACGGGTGCAAAACATTATATTTGTATATTCTAGCATTTGAAGAGTCTTTCTTACATGTGTTTGTAGGCTGGATGATATACAACAGTCTCATCAATTTGAAACAATAAATATCCTTAATGTCAAGTGTAAATTACTTTAACTTTATAGATGTTATACAAAAAAGCAAAAGGATGCACCATTCCAGGTAACACACACAAAAAGAACACGTATTGTACATTAAATCTGCACCTTTTGCACAATAACTTTGACCTGCACACATACATGTAAATATAGTTAACAACCCGGACTCAGATATGTATATTCATTTAATTAAATTCTTTATTTACCTGTATATAGTTTTAATTGTATCTTTAGTTGTATTCATCTTGTGTGAACCTGTACTGTACTTTTGCTCTCACTCTGTTGCTGCTTAAACTCCTGAATGTCCCCACAGGGTCCATAAAAGTCCACCTTATATTATGTTCCTAAGTGTTGTCCAACATGTTTCTGTAACATCACATAAACAAACCACATTGATTTCATGACGAGAGTAGAAAGCTCTTCTCTCTGGCTTTTCTCCTCTGCTGCCTCTTGTGTTTCGTGACAGCTATACAAACAAACCCCGAGCAGAAACTGAACTGGGTCCTTTTTCAGCTGATGAATAATGGAAGGGGCCTGGAGAAGACCCCCTCAGCTCCGCTCTAAATTTAGCTCAGGAAGACAGGGAGGCTTCTGCCAACCGCTGATCCCCCCCCAAAAAAGCCGGCTGGCTGGCTGGCTCTCCACATCCCATTATTTGATTCCTCTTTCCTCTCACCCGCTTAATCCTGTCATCTAATGGCGAGCCGAGGGGAGTCGCTGACCTAAACTCAGCACTCTGTCACTGCTCTCTGAGGAGAGGAGGACCAGCCTCCATTTCCCCGTCAGTCACTCAACAGAAACTAGTAGTCCTTTAACATGCTTCACTGCTTTAGTGGTTAAAGTGTGGGAGAAATATGGACAAACACTTCTATCTGAAGTAGGCCTGTGACCTAAGTGTTTCATTGCCATATCTACACTGTAGCTAATGTACTAATCTCTGGATTTCCTTGCTCTCACTGAGACCTGGATTACTCCATCCACCCCAGCAGCTCTCTCCACAGCATATTCCTTCTCCCATACACCCAGACCCACTGGCAGAGGAGGTGGCACTGGTCTCCTGCTCTCTCCCAAATGGAGCTTTTCCCTCTTCAAGCTACCGAACTTCGCTCCTTCCACCTTTGAATTCCATGCCGTCACAGTAACCCATCCGATACAATTAACCATTGTTGTTCTCTACCGTCCACCAGACGCCTTGGGGGACTTCTTGGATGAATTAGATAATCTCCTCTCACACATCCCTGAAACTGGTCCTCCCGCTGTACTTCTCGGAGACTTCAACCTCCAGACAGGGAAGATATCTGAACTAACATCTCTTTTAACTGCACTACTTCTAACCTCTCTGTAAACCCGCTCCACACCTTGGATCACTTCTTCATTTCATTCTCTCTACCCCTTTCCAAACATAACAAACTAATCTCTTCTCATTCTGCACTTGTCCGCCGCAACCTTCGTTCCCTCTCCCCCTCTACCCTTGCCTCATCGGTGCTCTCAGCCCTCCCTTCCTCTGACTCGTTCCAATTGCTGCTTCCAAACTCTGCTGCATAAACTCTCCTCTCTACTCTCTCATCCTCTCTGGACTCTCTCTGTCCTCTCACATCTCGGCAGGCTCGTCAGTCCCCTCCTGCTCCCTGGCTAAATGACGCACTGCGTGCTAATAGAACCATCCTTAGGGCAGCAGAGCGGAAACGGTGGAAATCCAAACACCATGACGACCTCCTAACCTATCAGGCTCTCATCTCCTCTTTTTCTGCTTCAATCTCTCAGGCAAAAAGCACTTTCTTTCAAGATAAGATCCAATCTTCCTATTCCAAAAAACTATTTTCTATCTTCTCCTCCCTCCTTGAACCCCACAAAGCCCCCTCCTCCCTTCTGTCAAGCGACTTTGTTAACCACTTTGAAAAAAAGGTTGATGATATTCGCTCTTCTTTTTCTGACTCACCTCTACTCACCGCTGGGTCACCAGACCCTCCTTTCACCCACACACTGACCTCCTTTTCCCCTCTCTCTCCAAGTGAGGTTCTTACCCCAGGGCTCGACATTAACGACTGCCCGATGGCCCGGGGCCATCTGGCATTTAGCTCGGGCAATGAAGCCTCACCTGCTGGTTGCCCGATCAGGCAATCTATTATGCCAGTATCATGCAGCTCGCGGATCCAGTAATGAGTGACCCGACAGTAAACAGGATTCTTACACCTTTTCCAAAGTCAAATTCAAGCAATTTTCAAGCATTTTCAAGGTGCATTTTCCAGCTTTTCAAGCATCTTACAGCTGTTGTAAATTACATATTTATATACACATACTCAAATGATTATTTCCCTACCGCACATTAAATCAGATGTTCTTTATGCTATAAACAACCACATGTGTGTTTCGTGATAGCATTCTACACGAGGATGAAAAATTAAAGAAAAGAAAACTAAGTTTAATATTTCAAAATTAGTGACCTGTACGTAGACTGGGCCTCCCATATAACCTGTCTGAGCCAATATAAAACAATCAGCCAAATAACTTTTCAATACATTATTGATTACTATTTTTGAGGTACTTTTAGGTTGGCAGTAAACATAAGTCAGAAGTAAATCGTGTACTTTTGCTCCACTACATGTATTTAATACCTTTAGTTACTTTACAGATCTGGATGAATGATGTGAAATATAACCAAGTGTTAAATCAGACTTTAGTTCCACCTGGAGTAAATCCACAAGCTACCCTGCAGTATACAAAGCCATTCAAACTAGCTGCACCTTTACCAGGTTTGAGAACACTTTAATGATCAATCTTTATAAAATATATCATATATATTATTCTGAAAGGGACCAATCTGCACAATGACTACTTTTACTGTCTTTAACTATATTTTGATGAGAATACTTTTCTACTTTTACTTGAGGAACAATTTGAATGGAGGACTTTTACTGTGACAGAGTACAAGATCTGAGTACTTATAATTTCACTACAAGATCTGAGAACTTGTACTTGTACTCAAGTACAATATCTGAGTACTTATTCCACCTCTGGTAGCATATTAGTCTGAATTGTAGCCACAAAATCACGCAGAGCTGCATAAAAATAGACTCACAATGGTAACAAGTGGAAAATAATATTTACAAATGTGTACAATTATTTGTAGATAATTTTGACTACTCAAGACACCCGTCTTATAAATCTTCAAAGGAAGACTGTGTTCATTCTATAATTACATGGGATTAAAGCAAAATGTAGTTTTACTTGTATAATACTTCAATTTTATATACAAGACAGTTTGTTTTCATCTGTTTTCAAATAAACAAAGTATTGGCTTTCAGAATATTAAACTTGTTTCGGCAAATTCAGATGATAAATACAACTTTGAAGCTTCGGCATAATTACAAGAGGAGAACGGACTAATGTAACATCACAGCAAGCAAAACAACAGCCGGTGTTTCTTGTAAGTGTTTCCCCGGTACACAAACGCAAAAATACACAAACACACTCGCGAGCTTCCCCCAGACCAGAAATACAAACGAAAATGTGTCTTCGGGTCAATGTGACTAATTTCGATAGATCAAGTCACATTTGGTTTAGGCACGAAACATACTAGGCCTACCAGTAGAAATACATTGCTTTCAAAATCGCACTGTGTCGAATCAATAGATTATATTTCGTGACTATAACACGAAATGCCGTGAGTGCTTCATCCTCTGAACACCACAGGATGGCGACTGTAACGCACATAACATAGGTACGCTCCTCTGAAATGATTGTCCCCTCCTGCAATTATTATTATCCCTCATCGAGTTCGCTATTCAGCTCGCTAACGTTAGCTTAAACAAACATAACATGCAACGTTAGCCTAATCTAAAATGCTGTACTACGGCGTACCTTTCATGTGGCTCGTCAGCGCAGACTCTCCCATCGTTATTTGTTGCAAACTTTGCAGGAGGCTACTCGTGGGCTTGACCCTCGTCTTAGCCATGGCTTGTATTTGTCTTCTGCTAGCCAACGCTCGTTGAAACTGCAACCTCCTGGCACACAGTCATCTATCACTCTCATCAGAATGCCCAGGTCACACGTAACACAAACACTTGCAGGTCGCGCGCATAGCGCGGGAGGCCGCAGCGGAGCTGTTTTATGTAGAAGCGAAGCAATTATTTTCTTTTAATCTAAAAAGCGAACTATTCAGTCAGGGAGCAATTTATTGTAAAGGTAAAGCATTTACATTTTCAAGCACTTTATCTCAATTTCAAGCACCATTCCCAAAATTCAAGCACTTTCCCAACCTTGAAAACACCACGTCAAATGTCAAGCATTTTCAAGGATTTCAAGCACCCGTACGAACCCTGAGTAAAACTAAACATATCTATAACTAGTTTAGGTAGTTTGAGAGGTAATTATAATAGCTACGTGTGATATTCTAACCTGAAGTGTGTGTTTTGTTCCGCTCACCGCTGCATGTGATCATGCAGAGCTGCGTGTCGACTCGTCAGCAACAGCTAATCTCTCTCTCTCCCGTCAGATTAGACTTCACTCGCGTTTATGTCCATATCGATCAGATCCAGCTAGTTCTAGCTAATGATATGACTACCTGCTTATTAAAAGACACCTAAACAATAGCGTCGCTATGCAACTGGGTGAGGCTGCAAAGTATAGCGCAGCATTATGCATTTGTTTACATGCCCACCGGAACCCAGAGGCATTACCAACAGATCAACGCACAATCAACCCATACAGGATATCTCTTTCTCCACATTACGTGTTAGACATTAGAGTTGACTATTCTTGTCTGTCACATACTCTTCTTGTCTGTCACATAAGTGGCGCAACTGAAGCGGTATTGCGCTAAAGGGAAATGATTTTGACTACAGGGGTCCCTCAGGGCTCTGTTCTTGGTCCCCTCCTCTTCTCCTTGTACACAAACTCGCTCGGATCAGTCATTAGCCCGCATGGTTTTTCATACCACTGCTACGCTGACGACACCCAATTAATTATGTCCTTTCCCTGCTCAGAGACCCAGGTCGTCGCACGCATCTCTGCTTGTCTAGCGGACATCTCTCAGTGGATGTCTGCTCACCACCTCAAGCTCAACCTTGACAAGACTGAACTGCTTTTCCTTCAGGGAAAAGATTGTCCCACTCTTGACCTAACAATCAACCTCTATTGTTTCCCCGACACAGACTGCAAGGAATCTGGGTGTGATCCTAGATAACAAACTGTCCTTCACTGCAAACATCGCTGCTACAACCCGCTGCTGCAGATACACGCTTTACAACATCAGGAGGATACGTCCCCACCTGACCCAGAAAGCGACGCAGGTTCTGGCCCAGGCTCTCGTCATCTCACGCCTAGACTACTGCAACTCCCTCCTGGCTGGTCTACCTACATGTGCCATCCAACCTCTGCAGCTCATCCAGAATGCAGCGGCTCGTCTGGTCTAGTCTGGTCTTCAACCTTCCTAAATTTTCCCACACCACGCCGCTCCTCCGCTCCCTTCACTGGCTTCCGTTAACTGCTAGAATCCACTTCAAGACAATGGTACTTGCGTACCATGCTGCGAATGGATCTGGCCCTTCCTACATCTAGGACATGGTTAAACCGTACACCCCAGCACGTGCACTCCGCTCTGCATCAGCCAAACAGCTCGCTGCACCCACACTGCGAGGGGGACCCAAGTTCCCATCAGCAAAAACACGTGGGTTTGCTATCCTGGCTCCAAGATGGTGGAATGAGCTCCCCATTGAAATCAGGACAGCAGATAGCTTGCACACCTTCCAGGGAAGACTGAAAACTCATCTCTTTCGACTCCACTTCGATCGATAGATTTACTAACAAAGAATTGCTAACAAAGCACTTATATACTAATAAAGGACTGGCTTATCTAAAGCCAGTTGAGTAGCACTTGAAATGTTTTAGCTCTATGAAACCTGATGTACTTATATGATTCTGTTTTCTTCAAGTTTGTATTTTGTTGGTCGAACGCACTTATTGTAAGTCGCTTTGGATAAAAGCGTCAGCTAAATGCAATGTAATGTAATGTAATGTACACATGATGACAATAAAGCCTTGAATCTTTAATCTATCTAAACATGTATAAAAACATACCTTGATTTTACCACAACAATGACGCAGAAATACAGTTTGTTCTGTCAAATGTGTTTCTTATTTTCTTACGCATTTCTTTCCATACATTTTAATGGTTTAGTTTAATGGTTTAGTTTATGAAGTGCGAAACATTTTTGCAACTGCTGTTTTTTCCTGAGTTCAACGGCATGGGAAGATATGAAAAGTCACAATTATCATGGCAATTATTGTTATTCGCGATATTATCCAAATAATCATTAAAATTAGTTACTCTTAAAGTGGCACTAGAACATACTGGAATACAAAGAATACGTGCCAAAATAGCTACGCCATTTAAAACTAGCACAAAACCACCAGAAGATATAATATGTGGTGAGGGTATAATGTGTTTTTGTTATGCTGTCAATGATAAAAATTACTCTTTTGTGTCACACGGACAACATTTCATTATCTTTACTATCCTGGGCCTGAGATAGTTTTATCTCAACTATGAGTTTTGTTGTCCAATGGTATAACACTTACAAGACCAACAAATGAGAAGAAGTCAACACATAGCCGCTATGATGTGCTCATCCACTAAATCAGGGGTGGAGAACCTCCGGCCTCCGGGCCGTATACGGACCGCGAGACCATTTGGTACGGCCCTCGAAGTAATTTATAAACACACGCAAAAAAGAAAAAAATGCGGAAATCTAGACCACAAAATAATTAAACAAGCGAGGACCTGTTTTTCCTGGCCAAGGTCAGGGTCCTTGAACACAACACGAGCCGAGCCTAACGTGTCATCACGTGGTATATGTCTCTTCTGACGGGTGTAGTGCTTACGGAGAGCACTAGAACGCCGCTCCGGCACTTACAGTACCCATAAGGAGCCGTACACATGCCGCAGTTTTTGCGTGGCTGTGTCTTTAGTTGAAAGCCCAGTGGCGATCTGTTAATCTGTCATACAGTCAATACCTTTGTTGTTATTAGCGTCTGGTTAGCTAGCTATGCTAACGAATATAAGAAGCTTTTTCTACAACCACTGAGGTAAAGGCACATCTTTATATGATCATTATAGTTATAAAAAAATAAGAGAATAAAGTAAACGGGTATAAAATACTATATGACAGTAAAACAAAGTTGTTATTAATAAACAAGAATACAGTTTGAAAGGGGAGTGATTTGTAAAATATCCATAAAGAAAAAGAAATCTGCTTACAGTTCTGCTTCATATGGGTGTTGAGAGATGTATCCATACTGTAGATAATAATAATAATAATAAGTTTTATTTCGAGGCGCCTTTCAGGACACCCAAGGTCGCCTTACAGTGCATTTAAAAGTTTAAAAGATCTCCTAATGTTGCTCTCAAAGTGCACCAGATTGATGCTTTTAACTTCAACATTTTAAAAAAAATCTTCCCGGGGGAGCATGCACCTGGACCCCCCTAGAGGAGGTTAGTTCCCCCCCACTTAAATCATGTTCACATGGATAGGAAACTAAATACATTTGCACACATCTTGTGTCCATATCTTTCTGTTTTGGTGGTCATGCCACAACCGTGCACGTGCATGCATACACGAGTTATGGTAAGATATCTGGATGGTTGCTTTTTCTTTCCACAGCATGAAAGAAAGGTTAATGGGCTGTGATTTTAGTATTTTTAAGCAGAGGTCAATCATTTGTATGGCCCTCGGAGGATGTTGAAAAAATTGAAATGGCCCTTGAGAGGAAAAAGGTTCCCCACCCCTCCACTAAATGCATCCACACTGGTTACACAAGAGTCGTCCAGATACCTAAGCCAAACACATTTTACCAACCGCAGAATTCTATAATACAATCTAAATGGAAAATATTTTCTCATAAACCAGATCTACACAGAAATAAAACATGGACTGGTAAAAGTAATGCATGTATACTGTATACAAGTGAAGTCATAAGCCACAGCAGCACCCACAATAGTGCTAAATTGAAACCTCATTATTTGTAGCTACATGTACCCCGTTTAGTGCTCAATTTTCAAAGCTTAATATTCTGAAAGTCATTATTTCCCGAATTACATGACTCATAGCTCCTTTGACCTTGATAGGAGAACATGCACTGATGTAAGGGGGAAGAACTTAGAACTGAGGCTAACTTGTGTTTTGTGTTAAAATTCATTTGGCGGATTTTACACTTTGTTGAGGCTCCTATTGTGTCTACAACCGCAAGCAATATACAGATTTCATCAGTTCCAACCCCCTCAACAATCTGAATATTGAAATATTTTGTATGGGTTAGTTAACTTGCTTTCAAAGCCATTGCTGACAAATTTGAGACTGATCAGATTGCTCAGATGAAGCAGCTTGCTGTCACTTGGATGTCTTGCAGAGTTGCTTGCTACATCCCGAGAGCATCCTGCGCCGAGACCAAGCACTGCAATGTTGCTCATAGTTTTAGGATTTATTATTTCAGGTTAGTCGAGTGAACAAAAGCATGCACATGCACACAAAATCATACTCTCTTATGCAAGCCTGACTAAAGCCAGGATACGATTTTATTTGTTGCTTAAAAGTAGCCACTTTAATCAGAATAAGAAAACTTCATTAATCCCAGGGGGAAATGGGGCTTGTGACAGCTGCTCCAATTTCAAATGAAATAAATAAAAGACAAATAAGAAAAAAACAATCTAAGAAGTTAAAGTAAGAATGTGTAATACAAAATAAGAGAAAGACATTTATATTGTAGAAGTTAGACTAAAACGATAATAATGAGGCAGTCACTGATTTGAAACTGATGTTATGTGGAATGTTTCCTCCTATTATGTCCCGACTAGAGTGTGTATCTCCACCTTACATAACTGCTAAACCTACCAATTAATAAGTACGGGTTTCAGTGGAGAATGTCACATGATAATCTGCATGTTTTTTAAGAAGCTTATCTGAAGCTAACAGAGGAAAACACTGAATTCTTGTGATATTTTGGCATCAAAAGGGTCAGAAATGTATTTGCAGGACATCCATACAGGTGCGGTATCAGCCTCTAAAATCCAATATCAGCCGAGGCCAGGTACACACACACACACCCACCCCACCCCCCCCCCCCCCCCACCAGGTTTCACATACCAAGGTAAACAGCCAGAGTGTTCCTAATGCAAAGTGACAAAGCATGCGACAGCGTGCAAACACACAGGGAGGCGGGCTGCATATCTCAACGGTGAGTCAGACGGCGTATAAATTCCTCAAGTCGAGTTATGAGGCTCCCAACAACACTTCACAGCCGCTCAAGGTCCAACAGTGAAAGCAACGCATACGCACGCACACGCACGCACACACACACACAACAGAACCCTTTTGCTCTCAAGGTTTAATCCGTAATGATTCAGCGAAGAATTCAGTGAAATTGTGAATTTATCATGATTAAGACAAATTACAGCAGGGACTTGCCTCAGTATTTCTGCACATTACCCTCCCCATAAAAGCACGGAGCGTTATCCAGATAACATTCCTTTCAGCTGACGATATGCATTCAATGCGTCACGAAGAGGAAGGATGGATGATATTGCACTTTAAAGAATTTATAAGGGCTCGAAGGCAACTTGGCTGAATACAGAGATTTTCTTCTTTTACTTCTATTGTTCTTCCCTTTTCGTTCCATTTATTTTCTTGTTTCAGTCCTTGTGAAATTCAACAGAAATATTTATAAGCGGAGAATGTTTTAGGAGCCTGTGGCCATCTTTTTATATGTGACTGCAAGACTTAAAAAGAGAACAATTGTTTGTTTTCTTTCGATATTTAGTTTTAAATGGCCAAAAAATGCCAGAATTGTGAAGAAATCTAAATGTAAAACACATGGCTATGTTGGAAAACATCACTTGAAATCAACACCCAATCTTCCACTATATCAGATATTCAACTAAAGAACATCAGATATCTGTTCCTCTGGAGGGCCCCAGGCAGTTCAAAAGAAATGTAAACACACACAGCTATCAGTGTCAAAAAAAAGCTTGCTGTCTTTCTTCATTCCTAAACCACAAATTATAATGGGAAGGTTTTCCAATGACTGCAGCTGTAAAATAAAAGCTGACTGGTGCTAACTTTTTTTTGTATATTTGTGTCTCCTCATGTTTTTTTCTCAGAGAACTTCTTCTATTAGTATCATCTGAACCCGGTTCTGAGCCTCCTGGCAACCCTTGTGATGTAAGCATTTAAGCGTATGTCACTAATGCAACATATAGCATTATGTAAATACTCCAATGTTTCTGCAGCAGTACAGGTAGAAAAGCTTTGCTGACATTTGTAATCCAAAAGCAAACAGCCAACATGTCATTACTCATCAATCACCTGATACATCAGCGGTAAGGTAACACAAAACCAAAAAGGGACATTTTAAATAAATCGCAAAGGAAAAATACAAGAACTTATTACGTACATTGTTTGTGGTGTATTATATTTATTAATATATATATATATTAAGCAATCTTAACCATCGTTGCTTCCACTTCCATGAACAATCAGCGAAGTGTGGCTTTGGTCATATCTAGGGATGGGTATCGTTAGGATTTTATCTATACCGATACCGCTTATCAATACCGGTATTTTTCGATACTCTTATCGATACTTTTCAATAATTTGGTGCTCAAAATTATAAACATGATTACAAGATGTGAAGATTAAACAGTAATTTGATCGTTATCTATTTGTATTTATTATTGAATGTAACTTTTTCTATATCATACCAAGCAGGTGTGAGTGTGTTTGACAGTGTGTCTCTGGAAGGGGGCGGTAGTTAGAGGCAGTTCATAAATCCATGTAAACATGACCATTATTCAGTTAAAACGAGACGCTGCGTGCGCACATCCTAAACCGAAAGCTCCGGTCGGCTAACCATTATATTGCGTTTATTATTTATAATTGTAATGATGGATTATCAGTAATCATTTTAAAGTTACACAGAGACATTGGATTAACTGTTTTTATGCCCACAACTTTTGATCACAAAACAGCAAAGCATAACTATCATCATGGCTACGTAAAGTGAAGTTGTTTTCTCGCTCTTTCCTGGCTGCTAGTTCAGTGAGTTTTGGTCGTACAGTGATGAGACTTAAACCAATGGAATCAGCTTTCATGTGATATGTTGTTTGCGCAGATAAAATGACGCAGAAAAGATCGCTTTTGCCAGATATGTGCTAAAGTAGCCTTAGCCCAGTTAGCCTGTTTTGCTAAGTGTTGATTTAGACTCTTGGTGTTGGACTTCTGTTCCGTGTAGGTAAAATGGTTAATATCGTCTGTTAGCTGAGTTTTTCCCGTTAAGTGGGTATGCATCATTAATAGGTTGTTAAATGTTAAGAAGCCTTGAGACGCTGTTTCTAGCAATATGTTGCGTCTGCCTCTATGGTCTGCCCCCGGGAGTCTCACAATAATAAGAGCGCTGTTAGGAGAGATGACGAGTGGCATTCACAGTGGCCAATCAGAGTGGTACTCAAGTCGGATACGTCACACGGGATGAGGGTTCCCAACCAACCAGAATTGTTTAAACTAAGGAAGTAGCGTAATTCATATATCGATAGCAGCACCGTTTGTCCAACGGCTTAACGGTATACCAATACCGTCCAATCATGTACCGGTAATGACTTAGTACCGGTTCTCGATACCCATCCCTAGTCATATCACATCAAGAAGACAGAAAGGTGGTATCTGTATTAATGGCTCATAGCTCGCAACAGGATTTACTGTCCTGGGTCATTTTGGTTCACTGTTCAGTCTGTACATTATCAGAAAGTCAGGACAGGTGCTAGCTTCCAGAGACCGCACAATCATCTTGTAGTTGCCTAATTTGTATGGCCAACCGTTCAAAGTTCAGAGAAGCTGCCAATGCACGAAGCAATACATATTTTGCATTTTAATTTGATGAATAGCTGATAAAATAGCTGATTAACCCATTATTAGAATAGTTAAAACATGTAATTTTGATATCAGAACAATAGTAATCAAAGTGGAGGAATAGAGTGGAAAATGTGAAGATATTTGTAGGAGACAAACCGATTTCCAGAGTTGATTTGAAGACACAAGTCTGACACAGGTCTGAGCTGCACATGTACAACAGTATCATAAATGTAGATAATTGAAATTAAACCTCCCCTTAACCCTAGGGAACGGCATTTACAACAATTATATTAAAATGTTATTGTAGTATGTTAGAATGGCTATGATCAATCGATTAGGAACATGTAAAAGTACAGAGAAATGTGTGACAATAATTGAAATGCTATTAAAAAAGTCTAGATATGCATGGTAATCTGAGCTGACCTGAATAGCAGAATATATTTAGGAGTTCTAGCTTTTTATTTGAGCCTGCAACAATAAAAACAGTGTGAAATTGTTTGGGTGAGAAGCACCACCGATATCTGCCGTCAGACGGCACATTTCAGGTGAGCATTATTGTTGTGAGCAGCCTCAAATGATAAGTTATAGGATGGCTGGTTACGTATTAGAGAAAACTAGAATGCAGCAGGCCAGCCTCTGTGCAGTGAAGTTAACGGTTTGCAGGGCTGCACTTTGACCCCGTGCACCTTGGCAAGCAGTGAAAGGGGTTTTAGATGAATCAGGCCTTTGGTTGGCGAGTGTGCGCTGCTCTGTCCGTCACGTCGTGCGTTTCAGGAGTGTGTGTGTGTGTGTGTGTGTGTGTGTGTGTGTGTGTGTGTGTGTGTGTGTGTGTGTGTGTGTGTGTGTGTGTGTGTGTGTGTGTGTGTGTGTGTGTGTGTGTGTGTGTGTGTGTGTGTGTGTGTGTGTGTGTGTGTGTGTGTGTGTGTGTGTGTGTGTGTGTGTAAGGACTTTGTTTGGGAAGGTTTCTTGGTATGGTCTTTATCGCTGCCTCTAGGTGTAAAATGTTGTGTTTCCAACCCATGGTACGACTGTTTGACTCACTTTTGATACCAGGACACAAAGTAAGCCTAATACAATAAGTACAGAATTGGTGCGTCTTCTCACACTAACCTCCCCACAGAAAGAAAAAAACTTCCCCTAAGCCTCCAGAATTCCAGACATAAGCCATTAAAGGGATTTTGTGTCAAAGTCCGAGGGGTCTTAAGTAACTGGTAAAGATGAAAAACCAGTCCCACCATGAAAACTGCCCCCCCCTCCATACTGTGGAGGCTGTTTTGTACAAGTGGGACTGTGTCATGTCGCGCTGCATGCTTAGCACGCTAAGCCTATTACACTGATGGATTTCTATGAGAGAGAGGAAAAAAGGTAACTCACACCTGATTTGTAGGGATGCACGATATTGGTTTTTTGAAACCGATACCGATACCGATAACTTCCTGCTTCTCAAGACCGATACCCGATAATAATATAATATATATATATTAAATATACCTGTAGTTTTTGCACACCTGGTGGTAAAAAAAAGACTAGTAGTGAGCAAATGACATGAGCATTACTACTATGAACAAAACAAAGCCAAGAACAGTTTTGACTCTTCAGTGACCATATTTATTTTCCCAAATAAACTTCTTGCCTTTTTCAAAAGCCTCGTCGATAGGTAAAAGCCCCGGTGCCTTTGCAGCTGGCTTTGGATTCACCGCTAGTTTAGCAGCGCAGGCGTCTTCGTACGCTGTTAACACACCATCGTAGCGATGGCGATGTTTCAGGTGACTAATCAGGTTGGAAGTATTATAGCTCGTTGCCTTTTTCCCTCCTCGTGGAACTTCTGCATTGCATCTGTTAATACAAATAGCAAGCGAACTATCTAACTCTGAAACTTTGAAATAGTCCCATACTACCGACAACATGTTTGTTTACTGTCCTGGCTTCACGGCCGCACACCATTTACGTCACAGCCAGGCATGAGTTAGGGAGCGCTGGATTTGTGAAGAACTCCCCTCTTCCTAAACCACTAATACCACAGTACTGGCAAAACGGGAGGAGCCGAGGGAAAAACAAGCAGCCCTCATCCCAATCCACCCACACCGCAGTAGTTTTTTCTTTTTTTTCACCCAAAAAATACATTTTATATTATCGGGGCTATTAATACTTTTATCGGGTTTATCGGGATGACGTCATAATTCCTAATATCGGACCGATAATTATCGGGCCGATAATTATCGTGCACCACTACTGATTTGTAATTGCAGGAATTGAAATTAAGCATGCTTTTATGGCAAATAAAATCATGCATTTCTCCCCTTTAACAAACTCATTGAAGTATTTTGTAAAAATATTTGGAACATGTAAGAGTGTGCAGTGTTTCCCACAGATCAGAAATATCGCCAGAACCTCGCAGCGGAGTTACTGCGGAGCGCATAAAGCAGACCCTTCACGCGATAGCAGAGCAAACAGGTACAGGAGGGGTAGTTAACTGATCGCGGATGGCGTCGTGCTCGCGGACGGATAAAAAAAAGATAAAACCTAAATGGGTTTTAGGTTTATACTATATACTTTGGCGGACGTTAATATACCTGGGCGGCGCGCCCAAGTAAAGTCTATGGGTGGGAAACCCTGAGTGCGTCGACTCCACCATCATATATTTATTTACATGTCCCACCAGGACAACTGTAATATATTATATATATTGGACTCCAAATGGTGTATATCTTACGGTAATTGACTTCCATCCATTTCACTCTTGTGTTTAATATTCAAGGCAGGCATTGGCTTCCATTGATTGTAACTATTGTGTTTAACCTTATAGGGGCCCGATAATGCTTTTTAGGTTTTCCCTTTCCTGTAGTGTGTTATATAGATTTGTGTGCATGTAAATGGTCTGCAAAGGCTAAAATGTATCAATTGGACTCCTTTGTTTACTTCCACGACATAGTGACATCACTACGTAACATTTGTACTTCTTTTGGCCAGTGCTCCAACACATTGTATGTGATAGGCTAATAGCAGCGTGACATCTCTTCAGCCGGTCAGCTAACCAATCAGAAAACAAGAAATATTTTATGTTTTGTGATCATTTTTTCTGCTGTACCGAAAACGTACCGAACAGAACCGTGACCTAAAAACCGAGGTACGTACCGAACCGAAATGTTTGTGAACCGTTACACCCCTACTAAATACTGATGGTGATGTTACGTGATTTGTGGTTCATTAGTAGGGCAGGTCATTGGCACGGCGCTTTACTGAGGTCATTTGTGTCGCTATTTAGGTGTTATGAAAACAAATACAACATCAAGCTAGCATTCATAAATCAAAGTACAAATAAAGACTCCCAATTTGCATTATATTACACAACCACACTTAAAATAAACCAATAGTATCCCCAAGAGAGTGTATTACCGGGGATATTTAGAACAGGTACTGACTCATGACAAGGTTTCTGGGATTTCTAACAGGCTCTTTTTTTAATGACATGAGGGTGTCTTGCCATCTGTTTACTCCCTGCCTCCCGTTTCAAGGCTTATGAGACAAAAGCAGAGCACACTGTGAGAAGGAACACCATGTTTATCATCCCCTAGATGTTCTTGAAGCTTTCAGAATACGCCAAAGGATGACAATCAGCTTCAAGGTTGAATCAGTAATTCAAAAAGCTACCTGCAGCTCTGACAGCAGACATCATATTTGCAGGAATGTTTACTGCTCTTGTACTCATTAGGATGATCTCTTATTGTGATACAGACTTTTATAACCCTCACTTAAAGGTCCCATGTCATGGCCATTTCCACTGATCATAATTCCATTGTTGTGGTCTACTAGAATAGATTTATACTGTGCAATTTTCCAAACTCACATTGGTTTCGCATACAGCATCTCTGTAAAGTATGTGTATTCACTCTCTCCACTAAACGGCTCGTTGCAGCTCTTGCCCCCACCCTCCCTGTGAGCCCAGTGTGCTCCGATTGGTCGGGACCAGTCGGGACGTTGTGAATCGCGCTGAGCTCCGTGGAGGTGTGATTTCCTTGTTTAGCGATACACAGCGAAACACAGCCAAACTCACCCTGAGCACACACAAAGTCACAGCCGAAGTAAAAACAATAAGTGTGGCTTGATATTGAGAAAGAAAAAGGTTGATAAACGCTGTGACAATGGGTCTGCAGAGAGAATTTCGCCGCGATCCCAACTGTCTGTTATCAGCCTGCAGCCAGGGAGGAGAGATCAGCAGAGCTGCCTGCACTGAGTGTGTGAGGAAGTCCGTGGATTGGTCCATTTGGACCAATCAGCGGGGGCTTAACGTAACGGCTCCGTGGACGTAACGTAACGGCTCCACGGATTGGTCCATTTCGTTCCGGGGACGAAATGACATCATGATGTACCCGGAAGAATCATATGGACAGTGACGTATCTCCAACGAGGCGTTTTGGGGAGGCATTTTCTGTGTTAGAGTTTTACTGGCTACATGGTGTACTTTGAGGGTTTTGACTCTGCACACCGTTTACATGCATAAAAACCTTCATAACACACAAGGGGACGGGTATTAACCAGAAAAGCATGACATGGGACCTTTAAAGCCGTTTCCAGGTTAACGACCAGTAAAGCTCTTTTCACAAAGGTAACTGAAAAAGGCAGCAGGAAGCCCCAGGTGTGTCTCAAAGTGGACATTGTGGGTATACTTGCGGAGATTGGTCATATTAGAAAACGAATCGCCAACTATGGTGGTCAGTGTTTCCCATACATCGATTCATTTGTTGGCGGGCCGCCACAATTAAATATCGTCCGCCACAAATAGATCTCGTTTTTTTTGTTTCTATTTTTTATTTTAAAAAAATGTTGGTGGTCTAATGGATAGTGAGGTGGGCTGATGATCGGAAGGTTGCGAGTTCAAATCCCGCCTGGAACACCACCACTAGTGTAAGTCGCTTTGGAATAAAGCGTCTGCTAAATGCCTAAATTGTAAATTATATTTTTGGGAGAATAAACCCCACAGATCCTCAACTCTGGTGTGTCTCACTCAACTCAACACAGAGCAACAAGAACGTTGTCTGCTACAGTTGCCATGAACTTGCATGTATTTTGTTATTTGAGGGGGGGGGGGGGGGATGCGTGGGCCACCCGAAATAGAATCAAATTCTGTGGGAAACACTGATGGTAATCAAATAAATAATGTTACTTCTTTAAAAAAAAGTCCCAAACATTGTCTGGTTCCACATTCTCAGATGGGATGATATGTTTCTTTGTCATCCAAAACAGAATACTGAATGACTTTAAGGTCAGTATAAGATTAAGTCGGGCAAAATAAGACATTCAAAGCCGACCTTAAGCTGTTGATAATTACAATGGTATTTCTTAAATACATTTTGCCTGACAAAAGGTCAATGTATCAAAACTTTGCTGCCTAATAAATTGACTTCACATTTAAAGATAAACAAATAATTAACATGTTGAATTGCCTTGTTTTGTTCGACCAACATCTCAGTCCAAATGTCCATAGTCTCAGTATTTAATTGATTGTTAGGCAACAAGTTTTTGCATTTGAGGAATGTTGACAGTTTTTTGGCATTCTTGCTTGAAAGTTTTTCTAAATAAACATGGATTATAAAAAAGTGAATGATTAATTTGTGGTCTAATTGTTGCAGCTCTATTTTGAATGCTCTTATGTCGATTATTTTCCCCATCCGTCTCTTATTTTTTGTATTTTTTGTATTAAAAGATTACACCTTTAGAGAGAGACTTAAATTCACAATATTCCTCAGAAGAGAAATAACCACATTGCCTGAAGATGAAAGTGTGATGCAGATAAAGACCTAAAGTAAAAGACTTCAAGCCAAATCCTTTGGGATATCTTACAGGTGCTTAAGACATGCTAATAAATACAATTAAAGAGATTTGAGAGAAGACATTAAAGACAACATGAATTACACTGTATGAAAATATTTTGGCGACATTGTTTATGACTTGATTTGTGTACCAAACAACTAGACATAGCGCTGTAACACGTCATAAGGTTTGGTGATGATGGTCATACTAGTTTTAGGTATAAACATGGGTGTCTAGTTTTTAGAAGAGGTCTGATTCAGCATCTTTATCCCAGAGCGGTCGGATGATAGATGGCGTTGGATGCTTTGCAGAGTACATTTTGGCCTATTTTCAGTAACTACTGTATACTAGGCCTTCATGTTTCAGTTACCTTTCTAGCAACACTGCCAAACACTCACTAGATCCAGATGCTCTGATTTTGCTCACATCCATTGTTAAACATCAACTGAATATTTGGCTAGTTTGGACTTTTGGTTGGACAATATGAGTAACTCTTGATTTGCATTCTTAACATTTGCAGGAGAAAATAGTTTTATCATTAATCACATTCAGAGATACATTTCAAAACTAGTGTTAGCTGGAAGAAGGTCCAATATGAGCTTTAAAGAAAATAAATGTTCTTCCAATTATGGACATTCTGCTAATTTAAGTAAATGTCTGAAAAAAACAGCCTATCCATCCTTGGTAGTAAAAGTATTTCCAATTTGTTTTCCAATTAGCTGTTGATATTTCTTTTGGGAGGGGGCTACAACTTTGTATTTGCCACTGCTGCATTGAATTGTGTTGCATTATATGTAATAATCTATTTACAGTCTATGGTGATAATGCATATTTGCAGGGGTTGTCCATTTCAATGTCCTATTTCCTTATATGAATATGCACAAGTCACATTTGTATTATTTTAACAGGACAGGTGATTTATTTCAATAAGGTGCTTGTAGCTTGACTCATGATAACCTGCAGCAGGTCAAAGGTCATCCATCTTTCCAGTAGTTTTACAACCACACACACACACACACACACACACACACACACACACACACACACACACACACACACACACACACACACACACACACACACACACACACACACACACACACACACACACACACACACACACACACACACACACACACACACACACACACACAAAATAATATGTAAACATTTGAAATGTATGTTAATGTTGTTAATTATTTTGTATTGTGATGCTTTGGCAACATTGTTTAATTTAACTTTCATGCCAATAAAGCCCCTTTGAATTGAATTGAGAGAGAGAGAGAGAGAGAGAGAGAGAGAGACACACACACACACACACACTCCTACCTGTCTCTGGGGTCGATCCAGCTGGTGCAATGGTTAATGTGGTCAACGTAATAGACTTTGCCATCAAAGTCTCTGGCCTCCTCCCAACCCTCAGGTAGTGGCAACTCCTTCCTTGGCATGTCAGGCGAGTCTCCATGTAATTAACTCCTCTCTACTCAAAATCATAACGAAGGGAAACCATCGCTTTTCTCTGTCATCATCATCAGCAACAGTATCAGAAGTTATTCCCAAAATTCCCGGTTTGATGCAGTTTGGATTAGGCCATCATAATAATAATCCATAATAATCCACAGATTAACAAGGAATCAAACCTAAAAAAAGGGGGGGACTGTTAAAAGAAACTCAAGAGGATAAAAAGTAGTTCCTGCAGGCTGTGCATCAATTCTTATCTGAATCATCCGTAATATAAATAATAACGTGGCGCTATTTGACGAGTTTTTCCAAGTGCATGTTATTGCAACTTTTCCCTGCAAACTTTAAATGTGTTTTAGTGATAACTTCTGAAGTTTAACAATTATCCGCGGTCCACAAAACACCAGCTTGTTTCAACAGAAAGCAAGAAAGTCCTAAAAACCTCCAGATAAAACAGAAATGATAAAAGGGCTGGTAATGTGTTCAGAGCAGCGGTGTTTCACAGGGAGAACCGTCCCAAAAGAATTCCTCTAAAGTCCCCAAACTGGACTCGTTTCTTCTTCTCTCCGACAGGCCACCATGTTTAGCAGCAGTAACCGATGCTAGCCTCGGGGAAACAAACAGAGTAAACACCGCTGAGAGAAGAAAAGTAACCGCTGGATCCACAGTCGTTACAATCCGGTAAATCCTCCAGAAACTTTGTTCGTTATTTTTGTTTAGTTATCCGTTTAAAAGCCGGACAGGAGAGGAGCAGTGGCAGCGGCGGTAAAGTCTTTCCCCGAGTCCCGATGACTTCGGCCGGTTCGACCGCTGTCAAGATACAAACATTCACCACGACTTCCGGTTATTGTTTCAAAAATAAAATATGAATTGAGAGATTTGGTCAGCAAAATAAGACTTCCGGTCATACTTTTCAAATGCAGAATCAGTGATATTAAGTTACTGAGTACATTTAACTCAAGTACTGTACTTAAGTATCATTTTGCGTTAACTTTTGTACATTTTTCTAATACAAATGTTTAATTGTTTTATTGATTTATAATTGTTTCAGTTTCGTTGTTGTGTAGTTTTAGACGGTTTGACGACTTGGTTTCTTTTAGATTCCTATGATATATTTGTATCTACAAATAAAACAAAATCAAATGAAATAGTGTGTTTTATACCAATAGCCCACTTGCCTTCAAGGATTCGTGGATGAACAAACTTTCAAGGCAACACTGCCCTCTGCAGATCCAAATGTAGAACTGCTTAATGGATCAACTTCATATTCAATAAAGTATGACTTCAGGTCAGTTTTACAGGATGCATTTCTCCAGTTGATTTAGCTTTAATAAAATAAAAAGAATATCCTGATAGCAATTTAGCCTCAACACTTTGAATATGACACGTTAATGTATAGGTATGAAAAGCACTAGAGGCATAATGTAGTTTAAGTGTTCAGCAATTCAAAACATATTGATTACATAAATGCTAAGATTAATTAACATTGACAATATTATCACAAAAAGATAACTCATTACACACAGTTCAACTGATACGAAAAACGTACCTACTTTAAAAATAAATTAGCGCTTCCTTTATTTTGTATGAATATCTTTGTGAAAATCAGCAGTTTATC
The DNA here is from genome assembly GCF_902827115.2 of Pseudochaenichthys georgianus. Classification (NCBI taxonomy): domain Eukaryota; kingdom Metazoa; phylum Chordata; class Actinopteri; order Perciformes; family Channichthyidae; genus Pseudochaenichthys; species Pseudochaenichthys georgianus. The sequence continues at coordinate 6,089,280 of NC_047516.1, read as the reverse complement.
ATTGAGAAGTATTGATTGTTTTCACCAGCTTCCATATCATGTGACTTAATTACTCCAAAGCAATGCAGATTTATATTACTACACTGAACCAGATGGATTCGAGACATTTCCAAATATTTAAACTTAAAAATTACAGAAATTAAATATTGAAATAAGCAAATAAATGACTTGACTCTAGATGGAGCACTTCACCTCTTTGTCTTCACATCACTTTAAAAGAGACAGTGAGGCTTTTACTGACGCTCAGAAAAACGATGGAATCTGTCAGGTCAACACTTTTTATACATAAGCTTTATCTGATGTTATCTTCCACAGCCTGCTCTCACAACTGTCTTTTTGAAATTGTTATATATGTGTGGTATAGAGTAACTACGTATAGCTACTCAAGTACTGTAGGCCTACTTAAGTACACTTTTCAAAAACTTGTGTTTGAATAAATGTATTTTATTCTACACAGGGCCGTCCCTGGCCAACTTGAGGCCCCACGCAAAGTTAAATGATGAGGCCCTCTGTTTCGCGAGCGTCGACGGGGACGGGGACGGGGACGGGACGGGGGGGGTAGTGGAGCCTCGCAGCGGCGACACCGTATACCACACTAATTGCGCCGCATACACACACAGGTGCGCCGCATTTGAGGCTCATTTGTGGATACATCTACTGATGCCCCCTACACGGGGTGAGGCCCCAAACAGTGTGCGGGATCTTCCTGTAGGGAGGGATGGCCCTGATTCTACACTTCTACTCCACTACATTTTGAAGGTACATTCAGATTTTTTTTTTACTAAACTTCATTAATGTAACAATCATAGTTTCTAGTTACTTTGTACATATAAAAACGCAGATACGATGCAATAGGCTACTGTAATAGTAATTGGCTGCACATTGACAAACTACAACATGTAAATGCTCCTAAATGTATTTGTTAGTTATAAACAGAGGATAAACTTATATCCAGAATAATGTATATATTATTTACAATATTAGCATAGGCCTACATGCTAATATTGTAAAAAAAAAAAAAGAAGCCATTATGCATTCTGACAACTTTTACTTTTGATACTTGAAGTACATTTTGCTGATAATACTTCTGTAGGCTACTTCTGCTTAAGTAACATTTTTAATTCAGGACTTTAACTTGTAATTCACTTTTTAAAGACCCTAGTGTTTGTACTTTTACTTAAGTAAATAATTGGATTAGCTACTTCTTCCACCACTGGTAATTACTGTGTCATTCAAATTGCAAAAGCCGCAGGTCAAAAGTAGGCGTAGTTTACAAGCTGCACTTGAACGCAGCATTCCTTTCCATTTTCTTGCGCGTCTCGAAACCAAAACAAATAGAGCGAGCTTTGGTCACATGTAGAGAGAGCAGCGACAGCAGAGAGAGAACAGAAAGAGGACGAATAGAAAGCGACAGTCAGGCTCAGCACAGTCCGTGTGAAGGAAGCTTTTCCCCGAGTCCGTTCTCCGGTCGGTCCGCTCCACATATGGTTCTCCTCCGGCACATCTCCATCGCCCTGACCGCCGCCGTGGCTGCTCTGGGATCAGCTCTGTTCATCGCCCTGAACTTCTTCTACAAGAGGCGAATATGGTCACCACAGGCGGAGTACTGCACCATCAAAGAGGTGTGATAATATTCATTGTGTTCATTCATGTTGTTTGGGTGTTCATTCAACTATTTAACTATGTTAGACTGATATAACATCTGACTAAAGACAAAGCTGCAGAATTCTGGTTATAAATTAGATGAGAATGATGATGCATTTCCAATTAAATTAAAGTAATGCTGGCAAGACAATATCGATGTATTTGCACTAAAAGAGTGGTGAGGATGAAGATGATTTTGAGACGAAAAGAAAGGTGATGCTGCTCATATAATAACTGACTTGTGAATGGTGTGATGAAGATGGACTTGATGATGATGATAGACTTGATGGTGATGATGCACTAGTTAAAAACATTTACATTATGAGGTTAGTGAAAAATATGTTCTCACATACTGACTAAAGATAACACTGCAGAATTCGTATGGATATGATGGTGATGGTGAAGAAGAAGAGGGGGAAATTATGCTTAGTGAATACATGCCAGTGATGGTGATGATGAAGATGATTATAAGGGGGACAATAGGTAGAACAAAAAAAGAGAATGATGACGCTGCTCATGTATAACTGTAACAAAAGTCAAACATATGACACAGAGTGATAATACTATTTTTTTCATTTGTTATGCAGTTTAAGTGTTCATTTTACTTTGAGGGGAAGGTGGTTTTACACTGACTTAAGAAAACACTGCTGAATTATTATGGAGATAATTGAGATGGTGGTGAGGATGATGAGGGGGAGATGTTTAGTGAATACATGGCAGTAGTGGTGATGAGGAAGGTGTTGAGGGGGACAATATTAAAAAAAATTAAAAAAATACAACAAACTATTAAAAGGGAAAAATGAGAATGATGATGATGATGAAGAAGAGAAAGATGATGCTGCTCATGTATTACTGACTTGTGAAAGGTGTGATGAAGATGATGATGATGATGATGGTGGATTTGATTGTGGTAACACAAGTCAAACATATTACAATTGTGAGGTTAGTGGAGAAGATGATTCTCTCTTAATAAATGAGTGTAGTGGTAATGATGATGAGGTGATTTTGAACATAATTCATCTTGGTGGTGAAACTACTTTAAAAGAGGATGATGATGATGATGATGATGATGATGATGATGATGATGATGATGATGAAGAAGAAGAGGTGGATGGAAATGAGAAGCAGTAGAAGCCGAGGAAGATGGCGATAACATAGGTGAGTGAAAAGATGAAAATGAAGTTCATTAAAAGATGAGGTAGTGCCATAGTGATGACGATGAAGATGATGAGGGGAATATGAAGATGATGAAGATGATGAGGGGAATATGAAGATGATGAAGATGTAGCCCAAGGCTAGGGCTGCCACAGGCAAGAATCTGGCAATATGATTCATATAAGTATACAGCAGTTATAATTCAATATATTGTGATATATTAAGCAATATTCAAAGTGTATATTCAAAAACACATTTTAGATATAAAACAAAAGACCTCCATATGCATGTAATCAGAGTACAAAAAAGTGACTTTGTTATGTAATCACAACAGTGGGATCTGCTTTTGCATTCAACATCCATCATCATAGTGCTACACTTATCTTTGCCTGTAAGTTATGAATTACATTAGAATCAATTCAGTTTCATAAAAACGAATAGAGTGATACGATTTTGTATCTATATTTTATTACATCCCTAAAATGCGGGATATTTATTTCCTCCCCAAATCCAACAGATCACTCATTGTGTAGATAAGCTGAGGCCATATTATCATGCACTGTGTTTGAAGTGCCCAGATGTGTACGTCAGTTCCACATCATGTAGTTGATGCCAATATAACTGTAGTGTGTTTCCTGCCGACAGAAACGAAACAGCCGGTGGGACTGAGGGTCTTAATAAATGACTCTTCAATGGAGCAATTCAACAGCAGCCTGGAAATCTTAATAAAATCTATTTGCATGCGTCTAATCTTGTTTTCCAGATTCAATCAGTGGCAGCGGCAGCAGCCTGTAATAAGCTCAGCTTTATCTGGCTCACTCTGTCTTCAGAGGATAATGTTGTCAGTGTCTGCCAGCAGCCCGCTGCAAAAAGGGCACGCAAATGTTTTCATTCCTTTGGGAGCCAAATTGTACCATGATGCATTGTAATCACGTCTTCGGCCTCAGAAAGCAGGGGAGTTGACTAACGGCGTGTTTGTGACCTTGGGGAGTCTCAGCAGGTGGGAGGCCGACACATGCTCATTTACACAGCGACAAACAATCTCTGAGAGAGTGGAAACAGATTGAGCTGCCGAATAACTGTACCACCAGCCACAGGCCTTTAATGTCTCAGTCCATTCAGACTGTTATTTCTGCAGACTCATGCTCCATTGTGGATGATTTGGCATCATTGTGGAGAAGGGGCCACTAGAGCACAGCTTAAATGTATAACCTTGCATAATATTAGCTCTTCTTTTTGCTTTTGGTCTACGGCAGTGAGGACACAAAGAACCACCTCCCACACACTAAGATCATGAAATACTAAAACAGTCTAATGAAATTAAACATTAACATTCAGGAGAGGAGAGGTGATACTTTACACTGCGAAAAACAGAGCAGCTTCTATCAGAATACTATACGAAATCCTATGTTCGTCCCACGACTGTGAAATGTACATTTTTGGAGAATTAGCGACAAACTGTAAATAGAAAGAAAATGATGTTAGGGGCATTACAATATTTACAAGATAATATCATTTGTGTATTATTAACATGATATCTCAATCTCAATCTTTATTTATTTATATAGCACATTTAAAACAACCTTCAGTTGACCAAAGTGCTGTACAGGCAATAACTACAATATTAAATAAAACAATGGGAGTACAATAATAAAACAATAATTAAAAACATGATAAAAAGCACAATAACTAGAAACATATAAAAAAAATAAAAACACATACAAATATAAAAATGTAATGTTCAACTAGTATTAAAAGTAAATATCAACATAACATCTTTAAATATAACGGTTATGGTCAATACCGTACCGTAATACTTGTCTAGCTATTTGCCCCTGCCTCATGTCTTTATGCTAATCTAAGCAAATAGATGTATTTATTTCTTGCTTGTTACCTTGTAGAGGTTTAAAGGCATGCAGGGTAATGTATTAATTCACTAATCAAGAAAAAAAGAACACAGAATAACTGCTCGAAAGTTGAACATGAAGGACTGATGATATGTGTGTTAAAGGATAAAAGCTTCCATCACGTCTATCCTCTTTGAAATGCATTTCTATGAAGTCTATTGAGCGCTACAGGCGAGCTGACTTGATAAAGCCCATGTGTTGCCGAGAGTCTGCTCTGCTGTAGTGTCCTTGGGCAAGACGTTAAATCCCTGTCAGAAACTAAGCAGTGCAGATCTGCAGCCGTTCTTTTTCCTCCCTGTGGCACAAAAAAACAAAGAGAAATTAATGCAGTATCATTCTCTTTTCATCAGAAATGTGGAGAAACTGGCAGAACTAAGGTTGAAATATAAAATAAAAAGTCTGTGAAGTATTTGAACTGATGAAGGGAGCAGGAGATAAAGGAAATTTGAAAAAAAAATCGGAAAGCAAATATGCAAAATTAGATAAGTTTGCACAAAGTCCATGCCGGTTTGTCTCCCAGTAGACTGCATAACATAGAAATATATGGAGGCAAGCTACAGATCCGCCATGTTGATCCGAGGCTATTTTAACCCAGCTGCACAATTCATTACCAAAACTATCTTTATTGCTTCATCTAACCTCCTTCTGACTTAATTACAGGGTCGCTTATAAGTCGATTTATGTCGAATTGAATTAGAGCTTATTCTGAGGTTATGCTTTGGATCTACCCTCCTCATCCATCAACAAAGTTAAGTCTGATGTTTTAATGAGAAAACTAAAAACAGTATCCCGGCGTGAAAAAGGCTGATATGAATTGCTAATTAAACTCCACAGAGCCGCAGCGTACATAATAAATAACGTCTAACCTTGTGTGACTTCTGAAGAGGAGATGAATGGCGTGTGCAGGATTTCAGAGGGGTTGTGGAGTCTCAGGTGCAAAGAGAGAGGGGAGGTTTTGAAAAAGCAGCCAACCTTTACTGAGATCAACCACTTCTGCAGATACAGTCAGCTCGAAGACAATTACACTCTGCTCTGTACGTCCTCTCTAATCCGACCTAAGGACGCTCCAATAGAAGGGTTATCATGCTGCTGCTTTGAGATGTCTTTCACTTATACCTCTTGAGGTTTGCAGACGCCAATTCAAATGACTGAACATTTTGAAGTGTCTTTTGCACACCAATGGTGAAATTCCCACACGTCTGATGCATTTCGTTTCATACATAATGATGATCCAGTCTGCAGAAGTGCAAATCATGAAGTTAAAAGATAACAGATGGTGTGAAAAGCTGTTATACAATCAGATATTTCCCTGGTGGAGATAGGCTTCAAAGCAGCATTGTCTGAACTGGTTTGGCAAGGGATTTAATGTAAAGTATAATTTATATGTAAAATTCCACACCCGTAAGTTTTTTTTTTACTGTTTGAGCCTATCATTCATAAAAACGACGTACTTCATTTTTGATATGGTCAGAAAAAGATAGCTCTAATCATTGTATATCCTTGGCCAACTTCAGAATAATTTAATTTATAGTTTCATTATCGGACATTACATTTTACAATATATAAAATGTCAGGAAATACAGAAGCTCTATAACAATTTCTCTGAAGCAAAGGTTACATAAATCAGGGTGTGTTGCATTCCACAAAGCCACCTGTTGATTTCAGACAATCCTAGGTGTCAGCATAGTACTTGCACTAGTCATTATAACTACAAATCATTTGTAGTTTATAGATGTATATGTATTTCTGCCACTGTAATATATGTCTATATTGTTGTTGCTGTAGATTTCTAGAACATTCTAATTCATCAAGAACATTTCATATTCACTATATCTGTAAAGCGTCTTTGAGCACCTGTAAAAGCGCTAACAAATTAAATCTATTATTATTATTATTATTAATTTGTATTATTTGTGGTATATATGCTGCTGGTTATTGTTTTTATTTAAATGTTATCATGCTTATACACATTGCTGCTGTGACAAAAATAATTTCCCAATTTGGGATAAATAAAGTATCTATCTATCTTTCTATCTATAATAATAATACAACTGTATTTATATAGCACCTTCCATGCAAGATACAGCTCAAAGTACTTTACAGAGCAATACAATATACATAAAAATAACAATGAGTAAACAAGATATAAACAAGTTATAAAAAAACAAACAGAAAGAGTTAGATCACATAACCATAAAACAATTAAACATGAACAGTGATACCACTAAAATTACCCCAAATTAAAAGGATAGTGTCTTTAATTTACTTTAAAACAATTACAATGGAGTTGGTTGTTCTAAGATCCAATGTCCCACAGTTTGGGGCCACAGAAGGCACACTAGCCTTTCTCCCCTCTCCTCGTTCGTCATGCAGTGCTGAATAATTGATGTATTTATTGACAGTCTAAATGTGTCTGATGGTGTGTGCTGTACCTGCAGGAGGAGGAGGAGCGTGGGAAGCGTCAGGTCCTGGTCCTGGGTCTGGACGGGGCCGGGAAGAGCAGCATGCTGCAGGGTTTGACCCCCGGGGAGGCAGCGGATAAGAGGGGTCGCTGCCGGCCCACCCGCGGCTTCAACTTCATGAGCCTCAACGCCCCCGCCTGCCAGCTCGACTTCCTGGAGAGTAAGACTGTTTTTATCCCTCAAAAGCAAACACTTCTGAGGAACAGAGGCGGATTTAGGATTGTAGGAGATCCGGGGCTTAGCCCAGGAGTTGTTGGGCGGGGGTGCAGGGGTAAAGTGCTATTTTTTTTACAAGTGGGGGGTGGACCAAACATCCTTTAGGGGGGTCGTCACCTCCTCTAGGGGGGTCCGGGGGCATGCTCCCCTCGGGAAGAATTTTTTTTAAATATTGAAGTTAAAAGCATCAATCTGGTGCACTTTGAGAGCAACATTAACCCTACCTTAATAATACCTTAAAGGGGACATATCATGCTATATTTGAACAATATATTGTAGGGCCATACCTATATAAAGTATATAAATAGTTTTTCTTTCAAAATACCAAACAGATCCTGCATTTTAGCCATGCCTCATTTCGCGAGGGGGAGGAGAGGAGGGTGTTTGTCATCTGCTGGTGGACTACCAGAGAGAATTACAGCGAGGGAGGGATTGCATTGAATTACAGCAGCGGGAGCAAACGCTTGCCTCGGGGAGGGAGAAGAAGAGCCAGAGCAGAGTATAAACAGAAGGGCAACCATGCGCGGGAAGTCTTCTTCGCTGCTTTTGTGGCAGACTACAGCGCCACTTACAGGCCTGGCATATGTACTACAGCGTCTCCAGCGCAATGGCCGGCCGTGGCCCAACCCCACATTCCCCTGATAGGTGGAGAATTGACCAATAAGCGGAGCACCACTTCTGTGACGTAGAAAATAATTCAAGATCAGTCTGTATCAGATCCGTTGCAGCCCCGTTTTTAGAGATTTGGGTATGGAGGAAAAGAGAGAGGGTTGTGTTTTCTGACACTTAGTGAGTTCCCTGGAACACCGGGGACTAGGGGTGTAACGGTTCACAGAAGTCACGGTTCGGTTCGTACCTCGGTTTGGGGGTCACGGTTCGGTACAACAACAAAAAAGCAAAAAAAAGTCCCAAATGCATAATTCCAGGTTTGTTGTTATTTACTTTTGAACAGTAGTGCAAGTTTCAGTTTAAAAATAAGGAACTCTGACATTTTGAATAATTAACTGTATTAAACAGTTAAAAACAAACCACAAACCGTACCACACACACTCAGATGGCCATATTATCTATAATGGCTGATGTCAAACTAAAAGGTTTCATCAAGCTGTAAAACTAAAAAGAATGTCTTACATCATAAATAATAAGAAAGTGTTTCAAGAGCGCAAAGTCGTTGAAAAACATATGCCAAAAGCTTCCGTTATTTATTTTGGTCTCTCGGCTCTCATGTCTATTGGCTTCTTAAAAACAGCGGGGATCAGCTGTTGAACTGCTGTTGTCTTTTGCCGGGCTCCGGTGATTGGAAAATCTGGGTGATGCCTTCTGATGTGATTTAGCATGTTTGGCGTGTGTTCCCATTAGCATACCGCACCGCTATCGAACAACGCCGACACACCGTCCTCTTCCGATCCACTGCGCATTGCTTATCGTTTTATAGATCTATTCTCATCCACCATCTTTGTTTGTGACGTAAAGAGTGTAAGAGTCACGTTTCTGAATCGGGCACTCTGAGTGGATGCAGTCACAGCCAATCGGATTCAGAGTGTTGCCTGTCAGTTCCGTTGCTATGGTTCCGTTGTTATGTGTACTGAAACGAGAGCCGGTATAATTCCATGCGCGAAAACAAAATAAAAATTGGAATACGTTATTTTAGTGTCTTAAAAGTAGACTGAGGTATGAAGGGTTAACGTTACATCTTAGGATAATTTGTAGTCATGTTCTGTATACATACTAACATATAAGGGTATTGACTTAGTGTGGTTTATCTTTTTGTCACTGCTTTTAATTTAAACTGAGCTGTTGTGTTCATCAGTAAAGTGGAACTTCTGTGTGAACTATTCATATCTTAAACTGCACTGTAACTTTTTATTCATGTATTTTTTATTTTAATGTTTCTTTTATTATCTTTTACTGTTTTTAAATGCCTTTGTCTGAATGTCTTTCATTTTTGTAAAGCACCTTGAATTGCCTTGTGTTGAAAGGTGCTATATAAATAAACTTGCCTTGCCTTGGTTACTCCATATTTACTAGCTATAAGATTAACGTTACAGTACATCACTCTTTTTCACTTCTTACTCAGTCAGCCAGAGTGCAGATATCACCATTAGATTCACAAACCTGAAACATCCATTTCTTCACTGCTGGTGATGACATTGTTGTCAGCTGCTGATACTGCTGCTGCTGCTGCTGCTGCAGCTTGTGGGGCCTGCTTCGATGAAAATAACTTTCTAATATCCATAACTTTATAGGCTATTAGCTTAAAACTCGTCAGGCACTAGGAAGGATCACTTCTTCTTCAGGGCAGGGAAGGCTACGCAGTACGCAGGCTAATGTCCCGCAGCGGCTGCCTCTCTGGTGGACTCCGGTACTGCACATTACTCCCGAGACATTTTCAAAAAAAAAAAATATTTTAATTTTTTTTTTTTTTAAATTTAAGTGAAACATCCGGGGCTTTTCAGAAAACAAGTAGCCACCCCCTAGCGCCGCCTCTGCTGAGGAAGCCAAAAGCCATTTATCTTTTATCAAACAGTCGAGAATTGGAAAGCTCCATGTAATACAGTTGGCCATTTGTTTCATTACACTTGCTCTTCATCAAACAACACCAAAGAGATGTGTATGTGGGGGATAAGAGCCTGAGGAAGTGCATCAAAAACCTTTGATATAAATAACCACGCTGCTGATGAGAATGTGGAGGAGTTAGCATGCTAATGTTAGCATTAGCTTGTACTGACAGTTATGTTATCATAAAAACATAAAAGGGTGTTTAGATGTTTGCCAAATGTTGCTAACACATGCTGCCTTTTAGCTAATTCCTGTAGCTATTACTTTTAATAATGAAAGACTGTGCATTTTGGCACTTTCTGTTAGCTTGTCCTGGTTTTGATCGTTTTTTATGGGTTATTAATGAGATGCGTAAGGTCTGTAGTGAATGTCCAAAGCTTCCATGTACAGTATCATAAAAACGGTGGTTGCTAGGTGGCTATATTTGACAACTAAACGTCACCATAACCTGCGTTTAGCTTAGCGGTGGTTACATGAATCATGCAACGTTTGTTTTTTTACTAACGTTAGCTTTTGACTTCTGCCGATTTCATTTACGATTAAAAAAAATAATACAAAATGCTTTCAATATGCTACTTAAGTTTATTTTCTGCTACAATCCAAAAAGAAATCCCAAAAGATTTGTTCAAAGGAACCCTTGCAAAGCTAACTCGCAAGGGGGCCTACAAAAAAACGTAAATAATTCCTGCACCTTTCTATTCTTTCATGATCTTAACGTCCATTTCTACGTCCATTTATATATACAGTCCATAGACTATTAAGATTATACTATTATACTATTAAGATCATATCTTAACCCTATAAAAACTTCAACTCCTTTCACATTGTCATTCAAAACATTGTTATAAACAAAACCAGGATTAAAGCAGCTTCACATTTTGGTAAGTAAGTTAAACAGCTTAGTACATTTTATCGGAAATCTGGAAAGAACATGAAGGATAATGAAGTTCATTCATCAGCTGATTTCCATCTCCTCCCAGAAAGCTCACTGCATGAGTCATTCACAACACAGATACTATCTCTGACACTTAATCATTGTCCTTATTTGTTCAGCGACTGAGGTTTCTGTTCAGGGTTAAAGTATCATGAAATCTGTGACCTTGTTGTTACAGACATTTCACTCAAATACAATGAGTGTGGGTCTCAGAGAAAGGCAGGCGAGTCCAGTTAGATTGTATTTACATACTCACTCATAAATCCTGCTAATTAGCATCCCACTGAAGCCACAGCGCTGCACTAAACATAAATCACTTTGCTCCTCATTGAGGTTGTCTGAGTGCGGGACTCTGGGTTGCAGCGGTCTCACAATGAGTTTCCGTGGATGAGTTTGGAGGAATGTGTCACGCTCAGCGGCTGATTTATTCATGATCTGAACACAGAGATCGGTGGGCGACGACAATCCTTTTCTCATCTCTGAAAGTAAGAGGAATACATGTCAACGCCCACTCACTTCAGGCGCAGTAAATGTTAGGAGTCTTTGTCTAGGTGACATTGATGCAGAGGCATGTTGACAGCTCACACACACGCATCAGGAGCGGCACAGTGCACAGGGACACACATTTCTCGGTAACACTTTACGGTAAGGGTACATGAATCATCATGAATTCATGCATGACTTAATGCATGAAAAAGCATGAATTAATTCATGTAGTACTCATGTAGTACTTCATGAACTATCAGTAATGTACAGGTATTAATGGTATCTCATGCATGACTTAATGCAGGAACAATACCTTAAGTAATGCATCAACTAAGGTATCTCAATCATCATGACTTCTGAGTTATTAATGATGTTCATGTCTTCCTCATATAGATCTGCAGTTAAAGTGTCAGGCCAAAAAAACGGACCAGTCACAGCAATTCCAAGTGTTGTAAATCATGAGTAACTAAGCATGACTTTGTCATTACTTCATCATGTTTGTGCCCCTTCAAATAAAGTGGTGACCTGTTCCATCGTTTACACTGATAAACATATGATTAATGGTCAACACACTGAACAGGGTTGGAGTCAACACTTTGAATTCAACAGACTACATGCACTGCTGTGACGGACCGACCGACCGACCGGGTCACCACTTTATTTGAAGGGGCACAAACATGATGAAGTAATGACAAAGTCATGCTTAGTTACTCATGATTTACAACACTTGGAATTGCTGTGACTGGTCCGTTTTTTTGGCCTGACACTTTAACTGCAGATCTATATGAGGAAGACATGAACATCATTAATAACTCAGAAGTCATGATGATTGAGATACCTTAGTTGATGCATTACTTAAGGTATTGTTCCTGCATTAAGTCATGCATGAGATACCATTAATACCTGTACATTACTGATAGTTCATGAAGTACTACATGAGTACTACATGAATTAATTCATGCTTTTTCATGCATTAAGTCATGCATGAATTCATGATGATTCATGTACCCTTACCGTAAAGTGTTACCCATTTCTCTGACTGAAAAGATGCAGATCAGATTAGTTAGGAGTCGTTTGAGGCTTTTTAGCCTCAGGTGGTTTGTGCTAAAGGGAACTGAAAAACAGTACCAGGAAGAAGTTACTTTTACATTTATGCAAACTGTGCATTCATGCCCAAATGTGTACCTTCCCTCTTTAGCACAGTGTTAGTACATGATGTACTAGTCTGCTTCTTGCTTCATTTGAGGAACTTCTTCAACTCAAGCTCACAAACTTGCCTTGAATCAGACACTTCTTCATACTAAAGTATACACTAGTCGGGTTGCCAGTTTTTATTAAATAAGGAAACGATCAGTTTTAACTCTAAAGATGACCTCAACACTGTTCTTTTATATACTTTTCACCTACACAAAATCTATAAATTAAATGATTTAAATGTTATTTTTACTCCAACTCTCTAGTTAGATCAAAATATGCAAACCATTTCCAGTCAACAAGTAAAAGAAAAGACAGTTTGTATTTCCCCACTAAAGTTTTTGTTTGGATAACATATGGAGGGTCAGGTTTACAAATAGGGCTAGGGGAACCACAAATCAATGTTGAAACCGACTTTGACACAACACAGGAATGTCATTGGATACATGTCTTGGGAGTCAGCATAGTTGGGGGTCAAAGTCAAACTTAGTTGAACTTTGTCTTCAAACTCTGTGTAAAAACAGCCCAGTTAAAGGTCCCATGTCATGGCCATTTCTACTGATCATAATTCCATTGTTGAGGTCTACTAATATAGATAAATATTGTGCAATTTTTCAAAATCACATTGGTTTCTCATACAGCATCTCTGGGTATATGTATGTGCATTCACGCTCTGTCCTAAACGGCTTGTTGGAGCTCCTGCCCCCCCCTCCCTATGAGCCTAGTGGCCGTCTGTGAGACAGCGAGACACAGCGAAACCCAGCCCGAACACACACACACCCGCAACCTGGCTGGGAATTTGTGTGTGTGCTCACACACCGACTCACAGCCTCGCCGCGTCCCGCCGTCTCAGGGAGGAGAAATCACCGGAGCTGCAGCTGAGAAAAGATTGAGTGTGTGTGTGTGAGGAAGTCTGCGGATTGGTCCAAAGACTTAACGTAACGGCTCTGCGGATTGGTCCATTTAGACCAATGGGTCCATTTGGGTATGGGCACGTCACTGTACCCAGGAAGAAAAAGAGAAATCTCCAACGAGGCGTTCTGGGGCAGCATTTTCAGGTATTTTCTGTGTTAGAGTTTTACTCGCTACAGGGTGTACTTTGAGGGTTTGTGACTCTGCACACCGTTTACATGCAGAAAAAACCTTCATAATAAACACACAAGGGGACGGGTAATAACCGGAAAAGCATGACATGGGACCTTTAATGTAAATTCAGCCACAAGCTCCATTGAAAACATTGCTGAGGTAGTTTTGCCCTCAGGCCTACAACTGAGTTAAATATAAACACACATTGACATCATTCACACCCTGTGACTCAATGTCGCTGTGTGTGTGTGTGTGTGTGTGTGTGTGTGTGTGTGTGTGTGTGTGTGTGTGTGTGTGTGTGTGTGTGTGTGTGTGTGTGTGTGTGTGTGTGTGTGTGTGTGTGTGTGTGTTTAATAGGGCAACGTCCTGCTGAGCTTTCTCTGACTAAAACACAATCTGCTCATACTGCTAGGCGTCAGCTACACCCTCTGTACCGAATGCATTCACTGCTGCCGCATCACATGGCCTACAGGTACATCATTACCAGTTTCCTAGCAACATTCTCCATTAAGTCCAGCACTAATGAATTCTTGCTGTGCTGAACTCGGAGGTGGTGACAACTTGAAGTCGTTCTGTGTGAGCAGCAATTCGTTTGGCCGCAGAGCGCCTCTGGTCATTATAGCCTCAGGTCAGTTCTGCTGCACAGCAGGAATGTGGGAGTTAATGCCTTCACTTAATATTAAACTTTCCCCACCATTGAAGCTGGTAACAGACTCTTCTGAGTCCAGTGACTGTGTGCTGGCTGTGAAGGGCTGCAGAATGCAGTGACATGCTTTTTTCCTGGGTGAGATTGGACCTTCTATGATGCCATTTTACCCAATCATAATAAATCAATCAGCAATCAGTCATTCAAGTGACCCAGTCCACCATTAGTCAAGAGAGCAGGACGGATAATTAGTTGTTAAATCATGCTACAAGTACCTCCAAAACCCTCTCATATAGTAACAGCCCATGTTTAAAACATGACGAAAGTAATGCTGCTGTTGATCTTTGCCTCTTTATGTTGCATAAAGGAAAGGAATGTGATCACAGTGAAACTATCAGTGTTGTGGATTGTCAAAATAAATAAAGTTCATTTCAGTTTCTAAAGAAAATGTTAAAGTGTTGGAATTCAGATCTCAAAGTCTATGTAACGCTAAATTCATGTTTTCTCCGCTAGTCGGTGGCGGGGAGGACCTGCGGCGGTACTGGTCGGAGTATCTGAGGAAGACTCACGTTCTGGTGTACGTGGTGGACTCCTCCGACAGGACCCGCCTCCCGCTGGCTAAAGCTGAGCTGCACCGCCTGCTGAGGGTGGAGCCCCACCTGCCTGTGGTTGTCCTGGGAAACAAACAGGTACAGTCATTTATATGACAGCTTACAATAAAGCTAACCTTATTGTTGTTGTGTCTTCCATTAATTTCTTTCTCTGCGGAAATCAAACAATAATCAGGTAAAAAATCCATCGTGTGCAAATGCTAAGGACTGCACTGCATTAGATTGCAATGTTATTGAAAATGCAGACGTGATGTTTATAGTTATCTAGTCCCCGATGAATAACATAACACAATCAAGGTTTGAGATGTTGCCAATTGATTTTCACAGTGTAATTAACAGAAACTAATGCTGCCATGCCCATTTATATCCAAAAATCTTAAGTGGTACAGCATGCATGTAAAGGTTTACAGCTAAAGTGTATAGCAAAGATTCAGTAATGCATTGTTTTCTTGTTAAAAAAATAGTTTGGATTTTCTTGTGAATGGAGCACAATATTGATAAAGAAAATGGGATAAGGAAACAGTAACATTCATAACGCAGGTACTTTTCTTATTCTATAGATGAAAAAGTGTGGTGTTCTGGTAGAAAACCCTTGGAAAAACTGGTCAAAATGATACAGAAATATAAGGAAAAACCAAAAGGTCAAAAAGTGCACATAATAGAGATGAAAGTGTTGGAGCAAGCAGGTACACGTTGTTCCATTTCATTTACCCGGCAGATGATCCATCACAATCGTGAAATAACCATTTCTACATTTCCTCCTCGGCTCAATTTCTTCACCCTGCACAGCACTTGTGGAATTATACGTGAGCCTTCAAGAAGCAGGAATATTTTGTCTCATCTAGTTTCAGAGCACTGCTGCTATACTTTCATATTTGCAAAAAAGGAATATAAAATAAATTGCCTTAATCTTAACTGAAGTCATTTCAGTTAAGATGAATGCAAAATTGTTGGTTCAGGGTAGCTTGAACTTAATCCAAAAATACACACACATTTAGCTGTTTTCTGTTTATTTTTGTGATTTCTTTACATCGAAAGTAGCCAGTTTTAACCAAACCATTATACATTATATTGGAGGAAATGTGGCTAAAACAAAGCCTCAGTTTGTTAGAACATGGCCAGTTCAGTTGTTTTTGCACCAGCTACAAATGGAGGCTGTATGTTTTTGCCAAAATCATGTGTATTGGGAACATATAATCAGTTTAACAATCAAGAAGTGTTTAATCCTATAATAATAAATCTGTGTTGTGTAAATTCCCAAAAGCAAAAAGCTGTCATGGTTTCACTAACTTTGACCATTTTCTGAATGATTAAGCTTTCAATAACACAAATAATTACTGCCTTTTTCCTGCGGTGCATATGCTGCAGGTAGAAGAAAAATAAATACAGTCTTCAGTAGGAGGACAGTGATACTGGCTCTCACCCACCACACTGCTTTGTTCCCAGCCTTAGCACTCGCTCAGTTCAGTACAAAGGATGTTTCCGGCAGAACCAGTGTACTGTAAGAGATGTGGAGGTGAAAAGATACGAGGCGAGCATCCATTGACCCTGGCTTGTGTCGAAGAGTGTAGGATGGAGGTCTTCAATTAATTGTCTTCACGTACACACATTTTATTCATGACTGAGAGAGCTAACATTGGAAAGATAGGGCACAAATTGAGTATTATTTCCTTATTACATTACATTACATTACATTGCATTTAGCTGACGCTTTTATCCAAAGCGACTTACAATAAGTACATTCGACCAGGAAGACACAACCTTGAGGAAAACAGAATCATATAAGAACATCAGGTTTCAAAGAGCCAATCGTTTCAAGTGCTGCTCAACTGGCTATAGATAAGCCAGTCCTTTATTAGTATATAAGTGCTCTGTTAGCAGTTCTTTGTTAGTCATTCTATCGCTCGAAGTGGAGTCGAAAGAGATGAGTTTTCAGTCTGCGCCGGAAGGTGTGTAAGCTTTCTGCGGTCCTGATTTCAATGGGGAGCTCATTCCACCATCTTGGAGCCAGGATAGCAAACCCACGTGTTTTTGCTGATGGGAACTTGGGTCCCCCTCGCAGCGAGGGTGCAGCGAGTCGTTTGGCTGATGCAGAGTGGAGTGCACGTGCTGGGGTGTACGGTTTAACCATGTCCTGGATGTAGGAAGGGCCAGATCCATTCGCAGCATGGTACGCAAGTACCAGTGTCTTGAAGTGGATTCTAGCAGTTACCGGAAGCCAGTGGAGGGAGCGGAGGAGCGGCGTGGTGTGGGAAAATTTTGGAAGGTTGAAGACCAGACGAGCCGCTGCATTCTGGATGAGCTGCAGAGGTCGGATGGCACATGCAGGTAGACCAGCCAGGAGGGAGTTGCAGTAGTCTAGGCGTGAGGTGACGAGAGCCTGGACTAGAACCTGCGTCGATTTCTGAGTCAGCTGTGGGCGTATCTTCCTGATGTTGAAAAGCGTGTACCTGCAGCAGCGGGTTGTAGCAGCGATGTTTGCAGTAAACGACAGGTTGTTATCTAGGATAACACCCAGATTCCTTGCAGTCTGAGTCGGGGAAACAACAGAGGGGCCGATGTTGATAGTTAGGTCAAGAGAGGGACAATCTTTTCCCGGAAGGAAAAGCACTTCAGTTTTGTCAAGGTTGAGCTTGAGATGATGATCAGACATCCACTGAGAGATGTCAGCTAAACAAGCAGAGATGCGTGCGACGACCTGGGTCTCTGAGCGGGGAAAGGACAGAATTAATTGGGTGTCGTCAGCGTAGCAGTGGTATGAAAAACCATGCGGGCTAATGACAGATCCGAGCGAGTTTGTGTACAGGGAGAAGAGGAGAGGACCAAGAACAGAGCCCTGAGGGACCCCTGTAGTTATCTGCCTATTATTTTAGCTGACGGTTTCTCTAGGATAAAATTAAAAGGTAGAATCACTAAGCTTGACTTCTCAACAGATGGAAATGATTCAGGATTAATTATGAAGGATTTCTATAACCAAAAATATGGCTACAAAATATGTTTTTGTTTCTTGTGCAGTAAACAAATAAGTATGTAGCTAACCTCGCTAGCACCAAAAAAAAGGCTCTGTATGAAGCTGTTATTTGGACCGACTTAATATTTTGTGGCAAATGCAAAACCTTTGTTTGTTGCAAGTGTAATATGCCTTATGTATTTTCCTCACAACAACATTTACATGTTAGACTTGAACGGACTTAGACTCAATGAGAACAAACTGCTTAGCGACAAAGAGCTGTCTATTTAGCATGAAGTTAGCTGTTAGCTGTATGCGGTTAGCTAATGGACATTCTACTCATTTCCTTCTCACCAAATGGGGCCAAAACGTTGCTAAATATAATACTTTTGTTCATTAACACATGTGATTAGTTATTTGTGTTGCTCCCACCAAACTATGCTAACGAAGTAATGTGCAACAAAGCCCCAAACATTTAATCCGCTCAAGCTCAAGTTGGAAATGGTGTAACTGGAATTTACAGTTCGACAGTGTACGTTTCAATAGATATTTTTACGTATTTATTGTAAATTGTTTTATTTCCTTGACAAAATAAGACTTATTTTCTAACTGAGTTGAACTGTTTCCCCCCTCTCTTGTCAGGATAAGCCCAACGCTGTGAGCGTGTCGGAGCTGCATGAAGCGTTGTCTCTGAGCTCCATCACGGAGGAGAGGAGGCTGTTCCTCTTGGCTGCACAGCTGGGCTCTGACGGGGCCCTGAGGAACTCCTGCCGGGGCCTGGACACCTTCCAGGACCTGCTGCTCCAGCTCGTCTGATCTCACCCACATGAGCGAGCATGAGGGAGGAGGGGATGGAAACAAAGGGATGGCTTAGAGCAACCTTTCTGGTTTATTTGAGGCAGAGGAGGGGGAGATAGTAAAGGAACTGAGGCAATGAAATTACTGAAGATAGAGCACAATGCCTTGCAGCTCACCCTTGTTATCCTCCTACCCCTTTTCAAAGCAACTTTGTTGGTTTTAGAACATTCTTCAGCTCATCTCATCTTACAATTTTCTTCCAACTTGATTCATCTTAGTCATCGGAGAGGAGGAGGTGCGTAGCAAAGAGGATGAGGACAGAAGGAAGAAGGTGTGTTAATGGAGTGACTCAAAACTTCACCACCTGCTGATGATGAGTCAGGCTTCGCATTAGTCTTAAGTCACAGGTTTACTTAAGCATGTCGATTGTACTTGAATTGTTTCAGTTTATATATTATATATTATATATGTATATAAACTGAAACAATTCAAGTCCGTAGAAGCAGTTTCTTCTGGTTTGCTGTTTTATGAAAAGTGTATACAGCACAGAAGTCAGCAGAGCAAAACAGGTAATATTGTGGGTTGCCAAGTTGGAGCCCCCGGGGACTCAGACTCCAACAGCTCAGTGAATTAATCGACTAGAAGTTACTTGCAGACTTAAACTTCTCTGAATGTTGTGAAGATGTAAAGGGACGCCCTGACATTTTGGGCATTAGCATTGGGCTTTTTTTTGTGTCAAAATTCTTATACTTCTGTAAGTATCTACACTTTTTTACCACTATCTTCATCGGAATGCATTTCATTTGATTTGGTTATGTTTTCAGTCCCAACAACAACACAACACTGCCAACTACACCATCTAACATACAGTATAAGCCAAATACATAACTTTAAACTTCAAAATGTATCAGAAGAGACTGGAAGCAAACAAGGTCAATGTTTTTAAGAAGAAAACTTTCAAAATTAGTAGCAAAAGCTGTGTTTTTGTACAGGCTTTCAACAGTGATGTTAGCTTACCAGGCTAAAGCTAATACACGCGTAACCTGGCTATGCTCTCTGTCTTTATAAAAACGTGCACTCCCATTCTCTACAGTTAGATCACTCTTTAGAAAACACTTAGACAGGATCCAGGATCTTGAATGTATAACAAATCTAAGCGTATTTATCTTTATTGATACTTGTACAGATGAACTGGAGTTAGCTAGATTCAGATTTTGAATGCTGTGTGTGTGCAGCAATGTTTGCATATGACGCACCATTTTTTTAATGAATGTGATGTTTTATTCTTAATGTACTGTAATTCTGCAGAAATGTTGTTTCACAGTAACTGAGAGTTTAGTAGATCGGTGTCATACTTGATGTGCTAAATAAATGGAACTGATATATGGATTCATGAATGTCTTTAGGTGTTGTTGTTCCCTCTTGTTAGTTGCAGTTGTTAAAAAATGATATGGGCAAAGAATGTATAGGATACAATTTGTAATGTGGTACAACTGAATTAATGTATTTTAACTGTCTATTATGTGTCCAACAATGTTTAACACACAAACCCTTAACCTGTCTATATTATTTTATTTATTTTGTAGTTTGGCTCGATGACGTTTACTTTTTCATTATTGTATTATTATATATATGATATTTAGTTTGTTTGATGGTTAACATTGGAATTTACCTCTAATGCTCATTTAGGTGGGATTCCTTACATATACCTCTAGATATTTTTAATTCATAACTTGCTTATTTTTCTTTGGTTTTATGCTGCTTTATTTTTAAATTCACAAACAAATAAAATGTTCGATCTAAAGGGTTGAATTCAAATATGGTGGTGCGTTCTTTTAATGTGTTTTGCTTGAATATAAGTAGTACATCTAAAAAGAAAGTCTCGTATATAGAAGAGTAAATGGGTACCACTATTTTATCTTGTAAACTCAAAGTCTCATTGAGATCAAGATCGGTTTTGCATGGAATATTATGGAAGAACAAGTATAAACAGATAAAAGGAATAAAAGAAGACCTGCCAAAACATAGCTATGTACTCAACCTATCTACACAGTATGTACACACTGTGTTCTCAAACAAGTTCTCGTCTCTCTCCGCTAAAATACAACATGGGTGAAAAACAACCTGATAACACGTACAGAACCTACCCTGTGTCTCTGCTGACTGAGCACCTCAATGCAAACACAAACAGATTTAAATCTGAAGGCCTCTATAGGCTGACTGACCTTGTTTTTGTCGCCAAAGTTCCACAGCTGGTCGGACAGGAAGCTGTTTTATTGCTGAGACGTCACTCTGGCACCGGTACAGTATCCACTCTGCAGGTTACTATGACCGCACGACTCAGCGTGCATGAAAATACACAGCCTGCAGATCAACGTCATCTCGTGGAATTCGAAAAAATAATAAATTAGAAAATTATATGAATTAGAAATTAAATAACTAATAATGTGAGGTGAAACCCATTAAAGTGAACATTTGTATTATAGTCAGCAGTTGACATTTAAAGGGCAGCATGCTCCTCTGCTGGTGGAGAAAATATTATCAGTCATTTTGGAGATACAAAGTGTTCATGCCACAATAATTAATGACTTAAGTTATTAATCTTAGATAAAAAGGGTGCCTGCTGTCTTAATGTACTGTATGTTTCAAGACTGCAGATTTTTGAAGCATTGCACTGATGGAAATCTGCTGGCGATGTCATAGTTGTAGGTCCTTTGTTTGACAAAGTAGTTCTCTCTGGCACAGATGCTTATCTTTTCATTCATACATAATTCACCAGCTTACATATCATCTCTGCGGGACTGAACCACAGGAAGCTACCAAATCCCTCCCTTAACTGTCGTATGCTCTTCAGGTTTATTGGAACATTTTAGTGCAAATAAAATAGGGCACTTGTTTTGTCTCAGAATTTTCCACATTCATTTTGTGTATTTCTCTGTGTCTTGACATCACTGCATATTAGTAAACCTAAATAATTTTCAAGGTTTAAATAGAGTTTAAATTACATTTAAAATGAATCATGATAATGTACCTTACCACACCAGGGCTGCGGTCAATTAGTCTTTCCAGTTGAGGAAAGTGTAACCCTTGTATTATGTTCACATTTTACAGCAGCTGGTCCTGTGTTTTTTTTTGTGGAAATTTAAAATAGGACCATTTGACCCGAACACCACACAAGGGTTACAACTGAGTGAAATGACCCAGTAGTATCATATTGGAATAAATAACAAGAGCTGTTTCAATTTGCCAAATTCAAAAGAAAGAATTATTTAATTCTTCTTTGCTTTGGCATGCTAGACCATCTTTTACCAAAGCAAGAGATATGACTGTCCCACAATTCATTGGGCTTAAAGCGACACACCACTTGGCCACCATTAAGGGATGTGCTTTGTTCGACTGTTTGATCGGAGCGCAAGAAAGGAAATATGGGAAGTATGCACAAAAAGTGGAACAAAAGGAAAGAGCTAAATTGTTAATTTGTCAGACTTGGCTCCTCTTTCAACATAAGCTTTTTTAAAGTAGATATGACTAGTTGAAATATTTGACAATAAGCCAGACTCTGTGGAATTCAGATATTTAGAAACATCTATTGTAGTGAATTAAGCTTTAGTGAAATCCACTTTAATTTGACTAGTCTCAAACCAGTATCCCAGAAAACAGCCACAGCTGATGTGAAACATTGAGCATTCATTCCTCACATAACTCCAGTCGGCGCCAACTGATCGAGTTTCCTCCCCTGACTCCTCAACATGCAGAGGGTGTTTACCTGATGGCCGAACACGTTGTGCTGTGCAGCAACACTGTGAATGATTGACGAGAGCGGACAAGGTTAACACAGCAATTAGCTATTGTTTTGCTGTTAACTTGTGCAGCAGATCATCTGTAATAACGCAAAACTGTGAAGATGTAAGAGCTCAAGGTTCACAAGCAGGAAATCACAGGATGTATCTTTGTTTTACCATGTGACTTTGTGAAGCCTATTACAAAATAAAATATTGGATGGTTTTAACTGACACAGGACAGAATGTACTTTTTAAACAACCTACAAAATGATAATCACAGAGAAAGAAATGCAGGGTTTTCTCTCTACTTTACTCTAGCTGCTTCCACCATGTTTATTATTGACATCAAAACGTGAAATAGCAATTAGCCACTGTTGTTAACTTCAGTGTTCACTCATTAGCAATAATGCTACAACATGTTCCAGATAATTAGGCATCCGTGTCGCTCTAAATGTCAAATGTGTTTCGAGGAATGGAGTCTGTTTGTCATTGCAACATCAGGGGGGCGAATCCCTGACCCTGTTGAACCCACATTTAGCAGAATTGTGGGTAGGGGATGTTCCTAAACTGGGGCTAGTTTTACCATCAACAAGAATATTTGTAAGTGTGTCATTGCCTAAGGATCATGAAACATGTCATTGTTTGGAAGAAAACAGGGATTTGAAGGAGACAATCCTGAACTATTGAATGGAAAAAAGGCTTGAAGGTTTGCAGTTTGCCAGTTTACCAGTTTACTTCCACAAAAATGCTCTAAGCTGCGAGAGAAACTGCTTCAACATTAGAATAGTTTAAAATCACATTTATAATGAATGCCGGTTTCTTTGTATTTTGGTTAAAAGTAGCAGCACTATAAGCTCTGGGAGCTGGACTACTTAATAGTTCTGGGGCTAAGAATACTCGAAACTACAATAATTTTGACTTTTTATATTTCATATTGTTGCATCGATTCAGTTGTCTTGTGTCTTATCTGTCAGAGATAAACCATTAATAATTTTATTTTAAATATCATACATTTGACCTCCTTGTGTCTATTAACCTGATAAAATGTTATATTTTGCTGAATGTACCTGTAAAGTTCTTAACAAATAATCGGAGGGGAATTTCTTGTTCTTTATTTTTAACTTGTGATGTGTCATTTTGTAAAGCACTTTGAGTTGCATGTGTTGTATGAAAAGTGCTATATAATAAAGGTTTATTATTTAATATTATAGCTATTCAACCTCACATGTGTGCACAAAGGCTTACATTGATGTGTTAAAAAAAGTCTTAAGTGTACATGCATTTCAGATGCAAGACATAATATAATGCATTTATAATGTATTTTTGTTTAAAGCATGAAAAGCAATTCAGTGAACGCACAATAATGCCCTGAAATATAATGGCACAATCAAAGTAAACAAGAATGTTAACTCTATGACCTGAACTAAATCACTCTAGCTAAAACTATTATAAATGCATTGACACAGAGTCAAATGGTTATAAATGACTTTCATTGTTTTAAAAAAAGATAGAGAAACATATTTTGAAACCAAATACCCAGTGCAGTTAAAAACATGTTGCTGCTGAGAGCTTCCTCTCAGACATCAACATCTGATGCTCTCACTGAAGATCTAAACACATCCTGTGTGAGGATCAGGAAACCATGGGAATGCATCAGATAACTAACTAGTGTGCATGAGAGGATACTCTTCATCCCAGGGAAAGAAAACACATCACGAATTGAGATTTAGGGTTTTTAAATGACAATAAAAATACATCTCATTCAATCATGTTGTACAGTTAAAACACAGCGGTAAGATCAGGACTTTATCAATGGAAACAAAATGGACATTTTGATTGAGGAGGAAAGTAACAGAAGGATCCTTAACAAGACATAGAAGTAATACTCGTCTCCACTTCCTGTCACTGATGGTTTCTCTGATTATTGGTGATGCTCTGAGTGCATCTTCTGGTCCTCTGTCCTGTTTGCACTCAACAGTCTGTCCAGAATGAGATTCTATAGGGAGAATGGTTTAAAGTCCAGAGAAAGGGTTTTATTTCCTCTACTGGACTATGGGCTGGGGTGCTAGTGAGCTCATGAAGGTGTTGTAATGCTCTTTGTGGCAGCGCTGGTACTCGATTAGTTTCCTCTTGATCTGTTTGGGTGTGTCCTGGTAGTAGTTCTTCTCGTCCCTGGCCATCTCCTGCAGAGATAACACAGAACAGGACGTTTGGTCAAATATAAGACAAGATAAAATAAGATAGACCTTCATTGATCCCCGTAGGGAAATTCAGGAGTTATAGCAGCAACAGAGAAAGAGTGAAATACAGGACAGTACAGATAATTACTCAAGTGTAATCAAATCTAAAATGGAATTAGACATGCAAGTAACTGTTTGAATAACAACAAGAGGCGCTTTCACACCGAGTACTTTGCCGTTCTTAGTTCCCAGTACTTAGTTAATCAGAACTCTTTAGTTCTGATTAACTAAAGAGTTCATCAGTTCATCATTTGGTTGTGTGTGTAGACGATGGAAGCAGGGAGAGGCATTTACGTGCCTTGATCCCTGCCGAGTCGACGCACAACTGTTGATTGGTGTCAGTGCCAACAAACTTTTTAGGAGCAATGCGCTCATGGTATAGATGTGGCGCATACATCTTAATTCCTACTCTTTTCCCTCACCCTATCCTAAGGGAGTGCATGTACGTAGACACGTTGTGCCTCTCCACCTGTTTCTTACTTCTTACTTGCTACTAGGGGTGTAACGGTTCACAAACATTTCGGTTCGGTACGTACCTCGGTTTTTTGGTCACGGTTCGGTTCGGTACAGCAGAATTTTTTTTCACAAAACAAAACATATATATATATATTTTTTTATTATTATTAAACTGTGAGTAATGTATTCACTCAAATAAATACAAAATATAATAAAATAAACATTAAGGTGCAGCATTTCGATGAACTGAAATAATCTGTATTTGAACTTTACTGTACTAGTACTCACAAAACATAAACTATTAGTTTTGGGGTTTTAATTATTATTAAACTGTGAATATTCACTCAAATAAATACAAAATATAATACAGTTAACATTAAGGTGCAGCATTTCGATTAACTGAAATAATCTGTATTTGAACTGTACTGTACTAGCACCTAAGCAGCCAGTTTGACATAATGACTTGCTGGTCATTGTATTTTCATGTTGTTCTAAAGAAAGATGTACTTGTCCACATTGCTTGCCGAAAGGGCAGATCAGCTGGCACTGACAACGTCTCCTGCTGTGGAGAACACCCTCTCGCTAGGGACAGAGGTAGCAGACACAGCCAGGTAGCGCTTTGCTACCATGGCAACATAAGGATATTTGGCGTTTGTAATAGCTTTGGCTCGGTCTGAACTTTTTGCGAGTGGTGGAGGCTTAAATGCTAGCGGGAGTTGGGTTTGCACTTCAGTCTTTTTTCTTTTGGTACCGGTGATATTCACGTTCGGGTGATGCCTTTTCAAGAGTGTGCAAGTTTGATGTATTGCCAGCCGCGTAACCAATTTTAGTTGAACAATGCCGACAAACAGCTTTGGTTCGGTCCACCTGTCTTTGCCCGTCATCCTTTTACGTAACCAAAATGTTCCCAAACCGGAGACTTCAATGATGCTGGAGGATTTTCGAGCTCAACTTTATCTGCGTTCGCCATTAATTTTCGACAGTTCCTCAAATTACTGACTACATTTGAACGCATCCCTCTGACCAGCTCTCATAGAATGCCTCTCATCCAATTAAATGACTTGCTCGCTCTATGACGCGTTGAGCCCAATGTGAGCAAATTACTCTGAATGCTGCGACGCAGCACCTGAGACTACTTCCAAAAAGTTGTTCACGTTATATTTGTTCGGTACACTTCGGTACACACCTGTACCGAACCGAAGGGCCCGTACCGAATAATTTCGGTACGTGTACCATTACACCCCTACTTGCTACTAGGGATGGGTACCGAGAACCGGTACTAATACCTCATTCACACCAACGCAACTCCGGTTCAAGCTCCGTGCTAGAGCTTTTCAGGTTCAGAACCGGTTCTTCGGTTCAGCTCTGGCTCTTTTCACACTGCCCAGAGTCCGACTGGTGCTGCGTCATTGCATCATTGTTTGAGAGCCTGCTTCATAAAGCCAAACCGTGCGGAAACTTCTCACAGCTGACACCGACAACAACAACCGATTGTGCTCCAGCTTCCTCTGTACCTCTTCGGAAGACCAGATTCCCAGCAGGTAGCTGGTCTCTTCAGTGGACCACTGCTGCTTGTTAAGTTTCTCCATCGTTGTGTACAAACTGGATAAAACGCCGGCTTTTTGTTGTTGTTCAGGAGTTGATCCCGCCCCTGCCCCCGCCTCGACGTAAGCGTGACGTATGTGGTGCTTTTGCTCTGGCCGGACAATTTTTTGGTGCTCGAAATGAACCGGATTCCGGAGCTAAGAGGCTGCTCCGCTGCGGTGTGAACAGGAAAACCCGGTGCTTTTCAAGCTCCAGCTCCGAACCGGCCCTGAAACACCGTTGGTGTGAATGAGGTATAAGTCAATACCGGTACCTGATTGGACGGTATCGGTATACCGTTAAGCCGCTGGACAAACGGTGCTGCTATCGGTATATGTGTTACGTCTACTTCCTTAGTTTAACTTTAAACCATTCTGGTTGGTTGGGAACCCTCATCCCGTGTGATGTATCCGGTTTGAGACCCCTCTGATTGGCCACTGTAAATGCCACTCGTCATCTCTCTCAACAGCGCTCTTATTATTGTTGTGAGACTCCCGCAGGCATGGCGGACAGAGCGAAGCCATCGAAGGTCTGGGTGCACTTTAAAAAAATGTAGTGGCGATAGTGCAAGGTGCAATCTATGTACTCAATTAGTTGCTTGTAAAGGGGGTAACACAAGCAACTTAATGAAGCATTTGCAAACGAGACACTCATTGAATCTAAAACGGTGCTAGCGATACTGCTAGTGCTAATAGTGCTAGCGGGCTTCAGCCGCGCCGTGTGGAAATGTGACCTGAGCAAAGGCTCGCAGGCAGGTTAGAGTAATATGTTTTGTTTGCGTGAGTGAAGTCTTGCAGGCACATCGCCTTGTCTTTTTTAAGTTTATTAACACTGACAGTGTATAAATGTGAGCTCCTACACCTATAATAATTTGGCCTTTCATTGAATGCTTTATAAACCAGTTAAACTTACAGATGTCATTGTGAATTGGAAAACTGCATTTAAATGTTGTTAAAGGTCAACGTTTCAATGTATGTTTCAGCAATTGTTGGTCGTTTACTAGGAATTGACATATTTTAAGCTCAAATATGTTGTTCTATGTTTAAACCTTCAGACACATGTTGACGTGTTTCAGTTCAGCACATCATTTATTTTGTGATGATTTAAAAGTACAATCCAGAATAATATACGTACTCGCCTTTATCTTTTTGCCATCTTAGCCTTTTGACCAATTTCTTCATATCACAGTTTTGCATGATCTCACTGTAGGACAATGTTTTAAGGATCTCTTGTCGAGCTAGGTTGTCAGTTTGAAATGTCTGGATGAAGATGTAAATGATTTACAAATGTCCCACATTTTTTTTTTTAATGCCTCTTTTCATCCTCTGTCTGAGGGAAACCCCCAAAAAGCATGATAGGGCGAGCCAGGCCCCTTTAAGTTATTTTATTTATTTGTGTCTGCTTCTAAGAAGCTAATGTATAAGTTATACAGTTATTTCTGCAAGAAAATTACAATACAATTACTGTTTAATCTTCACATCTTGCATTCATGTCTATAATTTTGAGCACCAAATTATTGAAAAGTATCGATACCAATAAGCAGTACCGGTATCGATAAAATCCTAACGATACCCATCCCTACTTGCTACCCTTTTCCCTCAACCTATCCTAAGGGATTGCATATACGTAGACACGTTGTGCCCCTCCACCTCTGTTCTCTACCTCTTACCCTTTTCCCTCAACCTATCCTAAGAGGGTGCATGTACTAGGGCTGTCCAGAATACCATTTTTCGGGCTCTGGATATTCGGTAATAATCAGCAGCGAATATTCGATCCGTGTGGGGGGGGGTGATCAGCAGCGAACCGCTTCAACGCGTGTATTTTGGTTTATTCATGGCATTCATTTTGTTATTCTACAGTATTGTTGTTTTATAGTTATTTGTTAATGTATATAACCCAATTTGTGTTCTTTGAAATAGGATATTGCATTGCGTTTACTTTCGTTGCAGTTGTATATGTCTTAAGGCTTCCTATTTTGTATGGACATGCTTTTATTTTTAAGGAGAGTTAGCGCTGTTGACGGGAAGTTGCTGTTGCTATGGAAACAACATGATGGAGATTAACGGAGAAAAAGTCATATCTACATATAAAGACGGATTAAGCAAACGATAACGTTTATGGTTAAGTGGTAGCACCCCCCGAAGAGGCACAAGCTCTAGAGATTTCAATAAATTCAATTTGAAAAAAAAAAAAAAAACGAACAACGAAATTGAAACCCGAATATTACTCCAACGAACGAATATTCGGGTACAGCCCTAGCATGTACGTAGACACGTTGTGCCTCTCCACCTCTGTTCCTTACCTCTTACTTGCTACCCTTACGGCCCCTACACACGGCGGCGTGCGTTGCCGCTTGGCAGTGGGCGTGTCTTGAGCTTGGGGAGTTTACGCGAGCAACGCGACCAACAACCAATCACATGAATCTCTCCTGTCAATTGCATAAAAGGTTTTACATGTCACACTTTATATGATGAACATTTATGACATTAATGTCTATGGTGCTATTTTACGCAACATTCCATGCTGGCTAAATACTGTCTATGCCTGCTAGCTGTCCATTCAAACGAAGTACACTGGATATAAACTCCCCAAACAGGCGAAAACCTACCAGTTTCACCCACTCTCTCTGCCACCTCCCTCCATGCCTGGCTCCTCCGGTTTGTATCCCGGTAGGTGAACAGGGACTGATCAAGCACCGGGTGATTCCCTACCGCTACGATTATTTTCTCCTCCATTTTTTGGCATATGAGGAAATGAATCTGGCTCTCCCAGCATACACACGGTTTGATTGGCTAGCGCTTGTACTGGCAGATTTGCATAAATGGGATTTGATTGGCTGACGCCTCCGTCGAAGCATTGCTCTACTTTTGCAGCGAGCACCGCGAGAGAAGCTACGCTTTGCTCCCACAATGCAGTTTGGCGAAATGTGACGTCACCCCATTCAAAGTGAATGGACAGAACCGTTGAAGAGTCAACGCACGCTGCCGTGTGTAGGGGCCGTTATCCTTCAACCTATCCTAAGGGAGTGCATGTACGTAGAGAGACGTTAGTTTAGCTGCTATAGGCTTGGACTGTCGGGGAACACCTTACTTCTTCCTTCTGTCTGTCTGTACCTGTGTACTCTCATGTTCCGAATAACCCAGCTTCCCCAAAACTTCTTTTTTGTGTCTATATCTACGCCGGGATCCTGAGTCGTGGCTGATCCTGTTGCTGTGGTCCTGTGTCCTGGATCCTCTATCCTGAGCTCTGAATTTGAGTCCTGGACTTCGAGTCGTGGCTGAACCTGTCTCTGCGGTCCTGCCTGACTCATCATACTACTTCCCTGATGTTACTTTGGTCCCAGCTCTCTGCAGGGGCCTCATTTATAAAGGGATATACGCTCAAAAAAATGGCGTACGCCAGTTTCTACGCAATGTTTGCGATTTATAAAATACTAACTTGATGGGAAAATGTGCGGTCCTCCACGCAAACTCTAACCCATGTGTACGCACTAAGCACAAAAACGGGAGAGACGAGAAACTGCGACACCGTTGGCAGAAGGAAGAATGGAGAGAAATATGTGGAAATAATACCATAAATAAAATGTTACCTCTCATTCATCATATAGGAAGAATTCATTTTCAAACCTTGATTAAAGCTGGGCTCGACATTAAGGATGGCCCGATGGCCCGATGGCCCCGGGCCATCTAGCATTTAGCTCGGGCAATGAAGCCTCACCTGCTGGTTGCCCGATCGGGCAATCTATCATGCCAGTATATCATGCAGCTCGCGGATCCACTAATGAGTGACCCGACAGTAAAACTAAACACATCTATAACTAGTTTAGGTAGTTTGAGAGGTCATTAAAAATAGCTACGTGTGATATTCTAACCTGAAGTGTGTGTTTTGTCCGCTCACCGCTGCATGTGATCATGCAGAGCTGCGTGTCGACTCGTCAGCAACAGCTAATCTCTCTCTCTCCCGTCAGATTAGACTTCACTCGCGTTTATGTCCATATTGATCAGATCCAGCTAGTTCTAGCTAATGATATGACTACCTGCTTATTAAAAGACACCTAAACAATAAGCATCGCTATGCAACTGGGTGAGGCCACAAAGTATAGCGCAGCATTATGCATTTGTTTACATGCCCACCGGAACCCTGAGGCATTACCAACAGATCAACGCACAATCAACCCATACAAGACATCTCTTTCTCCACATTAAGTGTTAGACATTAGAGTTGACTATTCTTGTCTGTCACATACTCTTCTTGTCTGTCACATAAGTGGCGCAACTGAATACTACCCGGACAATGAATCGAATGCAACCACATCTTCGCGGGAATTTCAGTTTGTTACGGATTCTGATGCTGAATAAATAATGATCAAATAATTTAAAGTCAGAGTGTATTACAATGTTTCTTAGTCCACCAAAGCAAGGTGAACAACCTGGAAAGAAGAGAAAGACTGAGCTGCAGCCCCCCCCCGAAAAAAGAGAATCAAAGTCATAGGTATGTGCCCAATAATATTTTCTTCAAAGTAAATATTCAATATTTTTTCTTCAAAGGTAAATATTTTCTTCATAAGTAAATATGGGCATAACATGTTTTAATAGATACTTTTTTTATGGTGGTCCAGAGACAGGAATATAATTTCACATTTGTTATGATATACAGGGTTCTTACACCTTTTCCAAAGTCAAATTCAAGCATTTTTCAAGCATTTTCAAGGTGCATTTTCCAGCTTTTCAAGGATCTTACAGCTGTTGTAAATTACATATTTATATACACATACTCAAATGATTATTTCCCTACCTCACATTAAATCAGATGTTCTTTATGCTATAAACAACCAAATGCGTGTTTCGTGATAGCATTCTACACGAGGATGCAAAATTAAAGTAAAGAAAACTAAGTTTAATATTTTAAAATTAGTGATCTGTACGTAGACTAGGCCTCCCATATAACCTGTCTGAGCCAATATAAAACAATCAGCCAAATAACTTTTCAATACATTATTGATTAATTGTTGAGGTACTTTTAGGTTGGTAGTGAACGCAAGTCAGAGGTACATGGTGTACTTCTACTCCACTACAGTTCAGAGGTACATGGTGTACTTCTACTCCACTACAGTTCAGAGGTACATGGTGTACTTCTACTGCACTACATGTATTTAACACCTTTAGTTACTTCACAGATGTGGATGAATGATGTGAAATCTAATCAAGTGTTGAATCAGATTGGAGTAAATCCGCAAGCTACCCTGCAGTATACAAAGTACTTCAAACTCGCTGCACCTTCACCAGCTTTGAGAACACTTTGATGATCAATCATTATAAAACATATCATATATATTATTCTGAGATGGACCAATCTGCACAACGACTACTTTTACTGTCTTTCACTATATTTTGATGAGAATACTTTTCTATTTTCACTTGAGGAACATTTTGAATGCAGGACTTAACAGTAACAGAGTATTCCTACACTCTGGTACTTCTACTTTTACTCAAGTACAAGATCTGAGTACTTCTAATTTTACTCAAGTACAAGACCTGAGTACTTCTACTTTTACTCAAGTACAAGACCTGAGTACTTCTACTTTTACTCAAGTACAAGACCTGAGTACTTCTACTTTTACTCAAGTACAAGATCTGAGTACTTATAATTTCACTACAAGATCTGAGTACTTCTACTTTTACTCAAGTACAAGATCTGAGTACTTCTACTTTTACTCAAGTACAATATCTGAGTACTTCTACTTTTACTCAAGTACAATATCCGAGTACTTCTCCACCTCTAGTGTATTAGCCTGAATTGTAGCCACAAAATCACGCAGAGCTGCATAGAAATAGACTCACAATGGTAACAAGTGGAAAATAATATTTACAAATGTGTAGAATGATTTTAGGTAATTTTGACTACTCAAGACACCCGTCTTATAAATCTTCAAAGGAAGACTGTGTTCATTCTAATTACATGGGATTAAAACAAAATGTAGTTTTACTTGTATAATACTTCAATTTTATATACAAGACAGTTTGTTTTCATCTGTTTTCAAATAAACAAAGTCTTGGCTTTCAGAATATTAAACTTGTTTCGGCAAATTCAGATGATAAATACAGCTTTGAAGCTTCGGCATGATTACAAGAGGAGAACGGACTAACGTAACAGCAAGCATAACAACAGCCGGTGTTTCTTGTGAGTGTTTCCCCGGTACACAATACACAAAAATACACAAACATACTCGCGAGCTTCCCCCAGACCAGTAATACAAACGAAAATGTGTCTTCGGGTCAATGTGACTGATTTCGATAGATCAAGTCACATTTGGTTTAGGCACGAAACATACTAGGCCTACCAGTAGAAATACATTGCTCTCAAAATCGCTCTGTCTCGAATCAATAGATTATATTTCGTGACTATAACACGAAATGCCGTGAGTGCTTCATCCTCTGAACACCACAGGATGGCGACTGTAACGCACATACCATAGGTACACTCCTCTGAAATGATTGTCCCCTGCAATTATTATTATCCCTCATCGAGTTCGCTATTCAGCTCGCTAACGTTAGCTTAATCAAACATAACATGCAACGTTAGCCTAATCTAAAATGCTGTACTACGGCGTACCTTTCATGTGGCTCGTCAGCGCAGACTCTCCCATCGTTATTTGTTGCAAACTTTGCAGGAGGCTACTCGTGGGCTTGACCCTCGTCTTAGCCATGGCTTGTATTTGTCTTCTGCTAGCCAACGCTCGTTGAAACTGCAACCTCCTGGCACACAGTCATCTATCACTCTCATCAGAATGCCCAGGTCACACGTAACACAAACACTTGCAGGTCGCGCGCATAGCGCGGGAGGCCGCAGCGGAGCTGTTTTATGTAGAAGCGAAGCAATTCTTTTCTTTTAATCTAAAAAGCGAACTATTCAGTCAGACAGCAATTTATTGTAAAAGTAAAGCATTTACATTTTCAAGCACTTTATCTCAATTTCAAGCACCATTCCCAAAATTCAAGTACTTTCCCAACCTTGAAAACACCACGTCAAATTTCAAGCATTTTCAAGGATTTCAAGCACCCGTACGAACCCTGCATTTAAATGATTTTTTATGGTGGTCCAGAGACAGGGATTATAATTTGACATTTTGTATGTGTTTGCAGGTGTGCTCATCAAGCACCTGGAGAAAAGATTCCAAGATCTCCAGAAAGGGAGTGTCCCTTCAAAATGTTCCATCTTCAACCCCAGTCAATGGCCCTCTGACAGACAGAGGGCCATTGAGTCGTTGAATCAGCAAACACAAACAAGAAGAAGTGAAATTAAGAATAAAATTGAAATTGTACAATATAATATTGTGGTGGTTCATTTTATAATTCTAGAGAATGCACCAGACAGCATCTAAGACCTGCAGGTCCCCAAACCTTTCGTGAGTCATTTAGTCCGCGCGCATTTTTCAGGGCCATCTCTATTGGACTCGGGGCCATCTGTAAATTAGCTTAGATGGCCCACAGGGCAACCTTCCCACGTGAATCCTACGCACAGCGTTATAAATGAGGCCCCAGGTCATGGTGTGGTTCTGGGATGTTTGCTCACCGTTCTTGTGATCACTTTGACCCCACGGGGTGAGATCTTGCGTGGCGCCCCAGATCGAGGGAGATTATCAGTGGTCTTGTATGTCTTCCATTTTCTAATAATTGCTCCCACAGTTGATTTCTTCACACCAAGCTGCTTACCTATTGCAGATTCAGTCTTCCCAGCCTGGTGCAGGTCTACCATTTTGTTTCTGGTGTCCTTTGACAGCTCTTTGGTCTTGGCCATAGTGGAGTTTGGAGTGTGACTGTTTGAGGTTGTGGACAGGTGTCTTTTATACTGATAACAAGTTCAAACAGGTGCCAGTAATACAGTTAACGAGTGGAGGACAGAGGAGGCTCTTAAAGAAGAAGTTACAGGTCTGTGAGAGCCAGAGATCTTGTTTGTTTGTAGGTGACCAAATACTTATTTTACCGAGGAATTTACCAATGAATTCATTAAAAATCCTACAATGTGATTTCCTGGATTCTTTCCCCCCATTCTGTCTCTCATAGTTGAAGTGTACCTAGGATGAAAATTACAGGCCTCTCATCTTTTTAAGTGGGAGAACTTACACAATTGGTGGCTGACTAAATACTTTTTTGCCCCACTGTATGTGTATGTGGATAAACATCTTTCTGTATTTTGGACCGTTAGTGCAAACACAGAACAGTTTTAAGTGACTTTTTTGGTGCAAATGTAAGGTACATTTTCTCAAATTATTTTTGGGGGGGATATTAAGAGTGGGGCAAAATATTCAATGTTGATCCTGAGGTTGGTGCAAGGAGAATATGTAGTGTTGCTAAATCTAAAAAGGGTTACTCTGTTCAGTTTGTCAGGCTGTTGACTTGAGCGTGATGTTTTGTTGATCACGATTCACATGAAAATACATTTTTAGAGGGCGGTCATATAATTAAATGTGTCATATGCAGGTGAATGACTCATCTTTCAGAGTTTAATGTCAAGGATGAAATATTTTCTATGAAAGGATATTTTATTGCAGAATAAACTAGACGCAAACACAATATTCTCTGTTATTGACTGATTGTGGCTTGGCATTCCTCCCGGCGATGACTAAGTCCCTTTTAAAGCAACCATTGAAAACCATTTGAATGAGGAACTTTTTTGATAAACACTCCTTTGCTATTCTGAGCTAAAACAACAAAGAAACACATATCAAGAAAAGAAAGAATCTTAAACCTTGGCAACTTGCCCTCATATCAATCAATCAATCAATGTTTATTTATATAGCCCAATATCACAAATGTTACATTTGTCTCAGTGGTCTTCACAGTGTGTACAGAATATCAGTATGACAATACGACACCCTCTGTCCTTAGACCCTCACATCGCACAAGGAAAAACTTCCAAAGAAAACCCAGTTTAAAGGGAAAAATGGGAGAAACCTCAGGGAGAGCAACAGAGGAGGGATCCCTCTCCCAGGACGGACAGACGTGCAATAGATGCCGTGTGTAAATTGAAAAGATAATACATTTGCAACATAGGTAGTCCAAATGTTTGGAAATGCATGTGTGTATAATAGGAAGATGAATCCACGAGGATATCCATCCAGGACCTATGATCCAGGACCACAGCCACGACTCAAGATCCAGCGCTCGCGATCCAGGACACAGGACCGCAGGATCATCCATGACTCCGGATCCCAGCGTATATCATCATATGTCAGTGTCATATGTCAGTGTCCTTGAACACAACATCAGGAAAACTGTTTTCCAGTTCCAGGCCATGCAGCCAAAGCCAAGATATTCAGTATCGAATATTGATGCCTTGTGTGAAAAGTGCTAATAGCAAGTTCAATTATATAAAACTATGTTTATCTTGATGACGATGCTTTCACTCAACCCTTCATGAAAAGCCCCCACAAAAATAAACAACCAGCTATGTTAACAAATCACCAAAATGTTTTGGTCCCATTGTTAAACCCAACATTCTATGCTTTGGATTTAGGAGAACGTTATTCGATGTTTATTTATGTTTTGGACTGTCTGATACCAATGCAATAACAGGAATCGAATTTGAAAATGGGCGTAGTTTCCCTTTCATCTCCCCGCTCTGTTAATGTGCTTTCTGTTGCGGCTCTTACCTTGAAGTTGTCCTTGTGTTCTCGGATCATGTACTGTGCATACTCGATCAGGTCTGAGGATAACGTCTTGGAGTCTTTCTGCAGACGGTTGGCCTCCTCCTCTAGCTCTGCAGAAATCAGGACGTAAAAAAAACATCTTAAGCGGATCCCAAAATGCACAAACATTCATTGAATATTCCATCTCGTTTGCTTTTACTGATTCCATTGGATTTATTTGTGTTATTTCTCTGTTCGGCTTGTAGATTTCTATAGTCACAAAACAATGGTTATCCATCAACTGGCTGGTACAATGTGCATATTCATTAGCCGTTTGGCAGGTGGACAAAAACTACATTTTGCATCTCAGTCAGAAGAAGGAATTATTCAACAAAGAATAAAAAGCAGCAATCGTATTTCTGGAGGAAGAAAAGTTATTCAGCACTGAAAACTAGAGCAGCTGCTGCTGGAAGCTGATTCTTCGGTGCTTCTATGCAACTGTGCATAACAACAACATTCTGTACGTGTACTGCTTTCATTCAAACTGGTCTAATTAGGCTGAAATAACATCAAGTGTCCAAATGGAAAGATCCTTGGAAGTGATGTGAAACAGCCTTCATATAAAAAGACAAGGCATGAGAGAAAAGAATCTCATTGAATAACAGAAGGTGTCGACTTTCAGACAGCAAACCCTTACAGATTCACTGTGTTCACAGCAGTGAGAGATCACATGGAGCTCTTTAGAAACATGACAACTGCTGTGTTGCACCATCCAAATGTTGTAATGCTCAGTTCAAACTAATGCAGCACAGACTGGTTGGCACTAGGCTGCAACTTATTATTATTGAAGAGACCCTATGATGCTTTTGGTGTTTTTACACTTTCCTGTACTGTGTTATACAGGTTTTAGTGCATGTAAAGGGTCTGAAGAGGCTTAAATGTATCAGCATGTAACACTCGTGCTTCTTTTGGCTAGCGCTTCAACACATTGTGCATGCTAAGGGGCGGGACATATCAACAGAGCCAGCCAGCTAACCAATCAGAGCAGACTGGGCTCTGGTTTCAGACAGATGGTGAAAAGAGGTGCTGCAGCACAGGCTGTATGAGAAAAATAAAGAGCTTTTTGAAATGTAAAGCTTGTAAAATGTCACAGTAGAGGAACAAAATACAAATATGAACCTCAAAATGAGCACAATAACCTTTAATATTTGTATTATTTATCAATTGAGATTTCTATAAAATGTCCCGGAAATGTATTTAAATGTCTTTCCTTCTCCAAAACCAAAATATATTGAGTTTAATATAATATAAATCTTCACATTTATCAGACTGACAAAGTCAAATTAAAGGATATATCTCTAATGCAAAAACAAAGGCCTATTAGCAAAACATGGAGACTTAAAAATCGATCAAATACAAAATGACCACTTTCATTTTTTTGACGAGGTCTTAAAAATAAACTACTTACGGTTGACAACGTAGGGCTTGGTTACGGTCTCGACAGGAGCCTTAGTTACTCTGTCTTCTCGGGTGAGCTACATGTGTGAACAAAAACAAATAATTTAGGAATGATTTATGTTTTATTTTCATCAGTGATGCCATTTCAACAATACCATACCAAGAAACTGTCACAGGAGGAGAGAACGTCAGTGAAGATCAGAGAACAAAAACATTGATAATATGTGTACCACATGACGCATTTCCACCGAATGGCTCTGCTTGACTCACTCTGAGGAACAGGCAATATTCTCTACTTTGTTTTCCACGTCAGCGTAGGTGTGATCGCTGCATTAGACTGCATTGAATCCTTTAACATTGAACATCCACACTAGAAAAACAACCTGCGTCGTATTTCACACAGTCAAAAACAGGTGTTATTCATGTTTGTTAAACATTATAAATTGAATGACTGATAAGTGGGTTTTTTTAAGGAGATTTATTCTGGTTACATGTGTTTAATCATTATAACCAACACTCTATTGCTCCCTTCTGGCATAAATGAAAACTACAGTACACCAAACACACTTGAATAATTAGAGCCTTGTTTTATCAACTCCAGCAGCTGCTGAGGGACTCTTGAGCAACACAATCATTCAGCTACTGATCAACCGGCAACAGAGAAAGATCGGCTATTATCTGCTCACAAAAATACTCCTTTGATGATAATAAAATGCACCTCTTGCAGATGCAGATCAAAGTCATCTACAGGTCATCAGCTGTATTTAAAAAATGAAATACCTAATAGCCATTTTTGACATGATTGTACAACACGGACACACCAGTTCATAGTTGCTGAGAAATCGGTGTAACTGACGTTGTTTTCAGATATGAGACATTAAACTATGACAAAGAAAAATAATAATACTAGGACACCTAATTTAGGTCAAATCGTTTGTTTGCATGTTTTGATCCTTCATACTGACAGCCAGACACACCTTCAAATTGATAGTGGTGTAAAGTGGGTGTAGCATTGTTTCTTATTGCTGTTTTTAGGGGTGTGGTGAACCATGCAGATTAGAAAGAAATGGTAACAAAGAAAGTGTAACGTTTGTTGTGTATACATGATATGGTACATATACATGTAATATAGTGTTTAAAATGGCACAGTAATTTTCCTGATCATTAGACTATGTAGAACTGAGTTTTTGTTAATATAATATTGTAGTATAATTGTAAAATATTGTATTCACAGCAACCGAAAGATTGATAAAATGGGAAAGAATTAGCAGAAGCTTTGAAAAGTGGTAATAATATGACTTCTTATGGACAGAAGTCCCATTGAAATAAACAGTTAAATTACACATATACTAATTAAGACATTTAAGCTTTTTATGTTCAGTGTAACTTATTATTAAGTTGTTTACTGTGAAGATGGAACATGTTGCGTACAGGGGATCATTTCATTAATTGTTACAAAGGTGAATGTGTCAATCAATAGGGATTTGATTTCAGGTAATGTTGCACAGCCCTAGTCTGATTATACAGGATATGATAAATCACATTTTGTCAGACAAAGACATGTTCCTTGACGATTAGAAAAACAATGTGTGCTCTGAATTTGACCCTGGGAAAATCCAACTACAGGACCATACATCCGAATCAGTTACTTACGCTCTTCTTTTGTATTGGCAGCGAGCGGTTTGGATCGAAAGCCAGACCCATGTCCTGCAAGTTCCTGGACGTTGACTTCTTGTCGTCCCATGCATTTCGAATCTGTGAACTGAGTGAAAGGACGATTTAGAAACACGATGATAAGCAAACAACATAACAGTGCTTCTAAAGGTGCAGGCCAGAACAAATCTAAAGGTCAATTGAGATGGAAATGTACACTTAGGTGGTTCTGTTAAATATATATGTAGTTCTACATTTTAGTCCACCAGTAAATGTAATTTTCAGTGATTCATATATAAAAAAGATAAATTCAGTTTGAAACCCAGTCCCTATGTTCACAATTTATTTGGTTTTTCAATTAGCTTTATTTCAAAGGGAAATATTGTTATGTAGATCATTATCGTATTTTCAAATGCATGTATTTTATTTACATGCTTATATGATATGATGCAATACTTTACTACTATCACTCAAGCAATATAAGATGTATCTAAAAACAAGTAATATATTATTCTATAATAATATAACACTTAAAGGAGCTATTCTGCATGAGTAAACTACATCTTCTGACCGTACATATCAGTGATTTTATGAGCACAATACACATTTATTTGAGCACTTTGTCCACCACTGTATAAAAGCTGAACTACAAACAAGCAGAGTGTACATTTCTCAAATAAAATCCTCACATGGGCTACTGTGAGCTAACATTAGCTAACATGCTAACGTCTCTTACTTTTCTATCCTCGGTTTGCATTTCTTGATAGCTTGTTTCTTCATCTTCTTCCGGTCTAAGTTGTAATTGAACTTCTTTCTTTTCCCTGACTTCTTGGCTTTCGGCATGTTTGCAGATTTTTCTCTGTTTTCACAGAACAGCAGAGATGTGTTGGTTGT
Source organism: Pseudochaenichthys georgianus (assembly GCF_902827115.2). Lineage (NCBI taxonomy): Eukaryota > Metazoa > Chordata > Actinopteri > Perciformes > Channichthyidae > Pseudochaenichthys > Pseudochaenichthys georgianus. Next base: position 6,048,937 of record NC_047516.1, on the reverse strand, counting down.
GAGCTAGAGAAGCAGCGTGTAGAAACCGGAAGTGCGTATTTGTTTTGTTCCGATCATGTTTACAGAAACCACGCCCCATTTTCACCTACGACCTTTCAGTTTCAAGTTACTACGGTGGCCCTGAAGTGCAACACACCACAGCATTTCACAAGACACCACAGCATTTCAGAAAACACCACAGGATTTCAGAAAACACAACAGCATTTCGAGAAAACACAACAGCATTTCGAGAAAACACAACAGCATTTCGAGAAAACACCACAGCATTTCAGAACACACCACAGCATTTCACAAAACACCACAGCATTTCACATTGGACGGAAAGGGTATTCCTTTAGGGAGAACACTTCTTGTTTGTGATTGGACAGAGCCAGCCAGAGAAGCACTGCTGTGATTGGATGTTTTTGCTGCCAGTCAAGAAATGACGCTTCGTGATTGGTCAACACATCAGCCGTTAGCTGTTAGCACACACTCAGAGCTCACAGCTCCTCATATCTGTTCAGAAACTGGACAAAAGTTAAACATACAAAACACAGACTGTCTGTCATTTCGAATACAGTCGCTGCTTTATTTATGTCTGTATGACGTTGTTGTGAGTGTGGACGGAGCAGCTACAGGTTAGTTTAGCCTGATCGATCCGATTCCGATAGGATTTACATGGAGATACAGCCCGCGTCTTGTTTGAATGACAGGAGTAAACACAGAATTAATTCTTTATTAATTCATGGTTTTTAAGGGGCTTATCTCCATGTAAATACTATGGTAGACCACCCAATATTCGCATCGCTCTAATCGCTCGAGTTTCACCACGGCTGTCAGCTGTGTTTGATCCTGTCATTCAAACAAGAGGCGCTGGAGAGGGAGCGGGGCGTATCTCCATGTAAATCCTATGGGAGATACCAACTACAACAAAATGAACATGTTTGACCGTGATTTAATTGTAATACACGTTTCAAAGTGATGCCGAAGTAACTACATAGCCTACTGTTAGTAAAAACCATGAATTAACGCTTTGACAAGTCTGCAGATAAGACGGCAGGCGAAAAGCTTTTAAAATGCCTGTTTTCTGAATGGAATCGGACCCATCAGGCTAAACTAACCTGTTGCTGCTCCGTCCACACTCACAACAACGTCATACAGACATAAATAAACCAGCGACTGTATTCGCCATGACATAGGCCCTTTCTCATTTCTCTAACTCCCCTCCTCGACTCCTATCCTCGAGACTTAGTCCCGCCCACAGGAGATGCGAGCGGAGGAGCCGAGGAGGGGAACCGAGGAGAGAGGAGGGGAAGCAGCAGGCGGTTAGAGAAATGAGAACTCCTCTCCTCTGAGTGGTCATTTTAAAGAGACGTCCATTAATGATGACAGGAGGCACAGCAGCCCTCTGTCTGATGGACAGATGTGTTCATGATGACTTATATATTTACTTTGATTCATTCACAGTGCGGTATAATGAGACAATAACAGGCTACAGATACGGACACACACATATGTATATATTTATATAAATATATACAATTTCAGAATCAAACAGAGCACTCATAATAACGTAACACTATCAGAGACTGGATATATCCCCCCCCCTCTCTGGTCGCTACAATGAGGGAAATAAATTACGGGCCAAAAGTTTTATTTACAAGTATTACAAGTTAAGCAGAGGACACCAAACCAACTGAGACCTGTCTGTCCGCTGCATCTACCACACACTGTACCACACACACCTACACGTAATCAGGCTACAGCTGTTGCGTATTTTATTGTGAAGCACTGAATGGTTTTAGAAAAATATCGACTCTTTGTTTGTAGATATCTACTAAAACAAATAAAGAGAGTAGGCCTGTTATAGAGTGATATATATTATACACACTGCTCTGCTTTCTGCAAGGACCTCACAGCTGTTCTCACTGTAAACATCGCATCGCGATGAAAGCAGTTTCTAAAATAATATCCAGGGGATGCATGCAGAGCTGTCATTGGCTGAGATAAGTCCGGCCGTGCGTCACGACTCTTTGAAACATCTCTGTTCCCGGAAATGCATCCGCGAAGGAGCCGTGGAGGAGCCATCAGTGTATCCTCGGTTATAGCTCCTCCAGAGAGCCTCCTCGATGCTCGGTCCTCGACGTGCATTTAGAGAAATGAGATGTCCTTCAACATGGCGCGCTAAAATTCATTTCCGGGTCACTACCGGAGGACAGAGGAGTCGAGGAGTCGAGGAGGGGGATTTGATGAAATGAGAAAGGGCCATAGACAGTCTGTGGTTTGTACTTGTTTAACTTGTGTCCAGTTTCTGAACAGATATGAGGAGCTGTGAGCTCTGAGTGTGTGCTAACGGCTGATGTGTTGGGACATATTTCGCTGTCGGGTGTTGACCAATCACGAAGCGTCATTTCTTGACTGGCAGCAAAAACAACCAAGCACAGCAGTGCTTCTCTGGCTCCCAAAGGAATACCCTTTCCGTCCAATGTGAAATGCTGTGGTGTTTTCTGAAATGCTGTGGTGTTTTCTGAAATGCTGTTGTGGCCACCGTATTTTTCTTTATTTTTTTTTAATTATCATTTTACTCTATTAAATTGATAATAAATATACATACTAAAATGACAACGTTTTTTTTTTAATGAATGTAATGTATTTAAAGTTTCTCTCAGGCACTGTGTGTATGCCTGACACAATACACACAAAGTCAAAAAGGTAATTAAAAGAATAATATGTACTATACAATTGTATATATAACTTCTCATCATGTAGATGAGATGATGTTGTATCCGAGAGGTATTGTTTTTCCTTTTTTTTGCAACGATAAGTATTGACTTTGTTAACCTTAATTCATTTACAAATTAAAACACAGACAAACAAATACAAAGTAGAAATTATTTGGGAAAATATACATTCTATTTATTTTTAAGACAAAATACACAAAACTTTCAAAAGTATGATCAATATTATTCTTTTGTTTCCTGACGGTGACATCTGAGGAGGGTTGCAAACCTGCAGTTTAAGCTTTTATCCTCTAGATGTCAGTCTGGGTTCGAAAAAAATCTCACAAAAAAGGAGATTCATGTTTACCGCAGATACACAGCAACAGAGTCAACTGAGCACTATGGCCCACATCAAACTGCTACATATGAAAGATACAAGTACAAATCCTTTGTGTTTACCACATTTATTCTTCATATTTATTTTATGGTTCTCTTAAGCTCGTTTGAGTTCTTCTGTGTCCTTGCTTTGTGTGCAACATGAATGTTTGAATTGTCTGTATTTTTTACTTTATTGCAGATTATTATATTTTGTTGGATGTACCTTTTTCACTGGCAACAAACTGTTCTCATTCATGTTTTCTTGGTGTTTTGTATTTCTGTAATTTTCCACTATTTCATCCATATTTCTCAAAGTTATACATCAGATTTTGTATTTTTCTGTCTGTGTCTGTAATCTAAATTGCTACGGACAAAGTTTACATCCTAAACACTGGCTTTGCATACAAACACCCAACAGATTAGTGGTGTTATTCCATCAATTGAAAAAAAGACAAAGAAAGCACTGTGGACAGTTACCTGTGTTTTTGTGACCCTTATTGATCACTTGTTTTGTTTATTCATGAATTTCAAGTTAAAAGTGACTTGTGGTCCATTACTTATGTAGTTCTCTATATCCTGGCTTGAGTTAAAGGCCTTCTAGTCTTTGAACCGTTTAAATAATGCTGTGAAGAGGGAGTTTAGTCCAGAAAGTAGGTTTTGAAAGCCAAAGAGAAGTCATCACTGTGAGGCTGATCAATAACTTCATAACTCAATCAACCCTCTGGCCGGAGCTTCTGCCGTCATTCTGCCCCACCAAACAGTGAGACTCTTTCTTAATGCATAATGCACCGTGACGCTGCCATTGATCTGTGCAGGGAAATCCACTTTCTGCAGAGGGAGATGAGCCACAAAGAGCAACAGCTCTGGAGTCAGAAATATATTATATTGATTTTTTGAAATTGTAACTGTGCATTAATTCTTGATATTGAGAGGCACCAAAGCCTGTCAGGAGGAATTGGATTTCATTTATAATCTTGATTATAATATTGTCACTGTAAAGCATATTTACGCAATATTAACACTTTATCAAGACCCTATGCAAGCTATGCGCATGTTGTAATATTTTAGTAATTTGATCTTGGTTGAAAAATGTATCCTTCAATAATGCTACCATCCACAATGTAGGCTATAGAATATATTGATTTAAATTCGTAGCTTATGTTCTGTGGTGGAACAAATATTCAGATTATTTACTTGACTAAAATCTGCATTTATTAAGTATAGTAGTTGAGTAAATGTACTTAGTTACTTTCCAACACTGCCTATTGGTAAGTTATTTTCTATTAAATGAATCCTCTTTAGCGAGACAGCTTAAAAACGACGCGGGAATAATCAGCAGAGTGATACCTTTTTCTGAAACAACCCATTTCCAACAGAGTGAGACGTCTGTGGCCGTTTCTCAATCGCGAGGATGCTGGCTCGGTAGTCGCGTACTTCCAAGTCACTTCCTTCAGAAACGAAGCAAGTATACTTCCAAGCCACGGCTACGGAAAACGAAGAAGAATGGAACAGGCTAACAAGTGTGCCACTCTCGCTAACGGTTTCAACATAAACTGTACCAACAATAAATACCTCACGATGTCTATCTAATTATGAACTTGCTTTACTTTCACGGAACACATTTTTCGTGATAACAAACAAATGTAACAAAGTAACATATTTACCAGCAACACATGTTGCCCCTCTCTCCCCTGTAAATCAACAGGAAAAGTCTTGGTAGATAGGGATGTCAAGCTCGCATGATATAGTGTAATATGCATTCAAACTGATGCACGGGTTGTCAGAATTAAAGAGTGGGTGGGAGAGACGTGTGCAACATTTTCGGTTTCCTGGTGTATGAACACAGTTGTTACGAATGGGTGCCACTACATACTTACATTTAAATGTGTGCTGCGTCGGTTCAGCCATTCTCCGCAAGGGTTTTTGAAATTGGTCCGTGCGCAAAGCATTGTGGGGATTTTAAGGACGCGAAGTCTACCCATGTGCAGCCTCGAAATTTCCCCCAAACCAAGGACGCGGCCTCGGTGGAATTCCAAGTATGCTGGAGATTGGAACAGTACTTCGGCGGCACTCGATGACATAGCATCCTTGAAATATTGGCTTGGAAGCCAAAATCCTCGCGATTGAGAAACGGCCTGTGTTTCTTCCTCCTGTTTGACAGCAGCTCCGGGGCGGAGACAGGGAGGAGGAGGAGAAAGAGGCGGAGGAAGAGGAAGAGGAGGAGGGGTGCGGACTGCTACCGGACAGGACTGTGTGGAAAGCAGAAACTGGAGGCTTGAAATCTTCCTCCTTGGCTGGGCGGAGGGAGGAGGTGGGAGACGGTGTTTTTAGGGAGGCTAACTCTGAGATTGGAGACCTGGAGCTCCGTCTGACAGCATCAACATGGAGCTGGAAAACATCGTGGCCAACACGGTGCTGCTGAAGGCACGGGAAGGTAAGGATGGAGATGTTTGACAGCCCCTCTCTCCCCTGTAAATCAACAGGAAAAGTCTTGGTAGATAGGGATGTCAAGCTCGCATGATATAGTGTAATATGCATTCAAACTGATGCACGGGTTGTCAGAATTAAAGAGTGGGTGGGAGAGACGTGTGCAACATTTTCGGTTTCCTGGTGTATGAACACAGTTGTTACGAATGGGTGCTTTCAATTGCCTGCTTTTCTTGAATAGGTTTGCCGTGATTGTGATTATATGTATATGCAACATGGAGTATTTGAGGTCCGGAAGGGGTTGTAAGTGTAAAAAGCGGCACATCGGGTTTCCCTTGCTGATGTTGCAGCATCGTCGTTTGCGAAACAGGATGTTGAGGCAGAGCAGATGCACGTACAAGGGGTTGTACTCATGTGCACATTCTGCTATTCTGTGTTTAAACATTGAATAGGCATTTCTTAGCTATGCATTGAAACCTGTGTTTTTCAGAGGTAGGAAGTAACTAAGTACTATTACTCAAGTACTTTACAATGTTGAGGTACTTTCCATTCCATGTTTTGCTACTTTGTACTTCTACTCCACCACAATTCAGAGGTTAATCGTGTACTTTTACTCCACTACATTTATTCTGTACCTTTAGTTACTTTGCAGATATAGATCAATGATTGACAATATGATCAAAACTGAAATAAGACTTTAGTTTCACCTGGATTAAATTCATAAACTACTCAGCAGTAAATAAAGTTTTTACAATTAGTTCCACCTTTACCAGCTTTGATAACACTTTAATGCATCAATAATTATGATCTAAACCTATAATGTGAAATAGGCCAATCTGCTAAATTAGTACTTTCACTATTGGTACACTAAGTATATTTACATGACAATACTTTTGTAATTTTACTTGAGTAAGATTTTGAATGAAGGACTTTTACTTTTAACACAGTATTCCTACACTTTGGTATTTCTACTTTTACTTAAGTACAAGATCTGAGTACTTCTTTCATCATTGGTTATCTGTTTGTAAACCCTCATTTTAAATTTTGGAACTGTAATTCAAATTCAGTGGTGGAAGAAGTATTCAGATGCTTTACTTGAGTAAAAGTACCAATATATTATTGTATAAATACTACATAACAAGTCATCCATACAAAATCTTGAAAAGTACAAAAGTATTATAAAAATACTAAAAAGTAACCATTCTGTAGAAAATGTGCCTTTTTGTGTATATATAATTATATTTATGTATGTGACATTTCTAGATAATATTGTTGCATCAAGTATAGCATTTTACTGCTGTAGACAAACAAAGTTCTGATTGACTTTTTGTAAAAATAAATTAAATAATTTCGCTCTTTTGTGACTGAAAGAGTTAGTCCTCTAGTTTAATTTTAAGTGGTGCATTTTGTTCAAAGTAGCTAAAGCTGTTTAATAAATGTAGTGGAGTGAACTTACATTATTTCCATTTTTAAATGTAGTGGAGTAGAAGTATAAAGTAGCATTAAATGGAACCACTCAAGTAAAGTACAGATACCTCAAAGTTGCACTTACTTGAGTGAATGTACTTAGTAACTTTACACCTTTAGTGATTTGTAGGTTTCCTAGATGAAGTACCTTTTAGGTGGTCAGATATGTCTAAAATGTAAATGTTCCAGAAAAGTTTGTTATTGTTTTTGAAACTGGAGAAAAGGTTGCAGTGACTTATTGCCAAAATAATCCTAATGCCATAGGGACACGAAAAGATGAGTGCTGTGATCGCTAACGCCGGTTTATCTGCTCAATTCAGTTTATCCTTAGTGCTCTGGGGCTTCGTTTATACGCCGTGTGTAGGATTCACGTGGGAAGGTTGCTTACGTGAAATCCAAAAAATAGGTACAGACATTTTCCGACATCTTCCGATTCACCAAACATTGCGTACCGGCGAGGAAAGTGCGTACAGCACTTCCTAAGCCGGTTTCCCTTTATAAATCACAACCGACTCAAAATGCGGTGCAGCTTTTGCGGGCTTCACGTAACGCCCATATTTGCCTATAAATAGTCAAAGAAACGCCCATTCATTCACTCATTTTGACTGACTTTATGAAGAAGATAGCAGGAAATGACGACAGAACAGCTAAAAGAACACCGTCAGATTTTGGTTATTTTGGGGAGGTGGAGATAAATCATATTGTTTGGTGGATGCAGTTTGAACCAGAGTAGCAGCATGGAGGTCGGATCGTCACCAAAATAAATAAATAAGTGGTCCGAAAAAGGTTCATGACAAAAAAGATACACATAGCCTTCTTCAGGCAGTGTGTTTGTACCGGGGACAGGAGACCCCCCCTTGATGAGAGACTGTAAGAAATGATCGGGGAATCCCTCCGGAGTGGAGTCATGACGACTGGATCTGAATTATGTTTTTGTATTTGGTGGTTTGTGTCCCAGCTGTCGATCAGCTGTGCGCAGCGTCTCCACTGCAGCAACTCTATATCCACCAGTTAAAGGAAATACAACTAATGTGTTGTGTTATATTAGCTGTACAATCTACCATATATGGTGTTCTTAGTTTCCATACCTCCTGTGTTTTACGAGCGACTTATCAAGTCTTAGCAAACGGCATAAAACATGATTAAACATGGTAGTATATAAAACCATGCTCGTACAACCTATAGAAATGCAAAACCGCATCATTTATGAGAGAACATTTCATAACATTAACACAACATATTCGAGGTGGTTTTAAATAACATCCGTATTTATTTATTTCTCCAAGTTATGTTTTTGTGTGCACTGAGGAGTCTCAAACAGGCGTTTGTTTAATCATTTTAAGATTGGCTTTAGTCAATGTTTGAAAATGAATTCTTTATATATGATGAATGAGAGGTAACATTTTATTTATGGTATTATTTCCACACATTTCTCTCCATTCTTCCTTCTGCCAACGGTGTCGCAGTTTCTCGTCTCTCCCGTTTTTGTGCTTAGTGCGTACGCATGGGTTAGAGTTTGTGTGGAGGACCGCACATTTTCCCGTCAAGTTAGTATTTTATAAATCGCACACAATGCGTAGAAACTGGCGTACGCCATTTTTTGAGCGTATATCCCTTTATAAATGAGGCCCCTGGGCTTTAGCCTCTGTTAAAGCGGCATTTTGCCCATGAGCAAGGCAACATTCCTCCCAGCAGCAGACAGGCCTTGACCTCTGGATTCCCTGGAGCCTTGACAAGATGTTCTTTAATATAAACGATAAGATTAATATATATCATGATTTATTGCCCTAACAGACTGTGTTTGATGTGGGTATTAGGGTGAGGGTTAGGGATATAAAGTATTTTGAGAAAGTACAACAACATAAAAGAGCAATGTTGAGTATTATGCAGTGTATTGAATGTCAAAACACCCACGAGAAGGCCTCAGAGCATGAGGTGTTTTTTCTTTTTAGAAGACTAGATTTTAAGACTGTACACTTTGTATTCAAGCTTATAAAAGGGGCACTCCACAGTTATTACAACTTTCCAATTGCTCATATAACACATGTCATCAAGTAATTGGCTTATGAGATTTTTTAATTTGTAAAGAAATCCTCTCAAAAAACATTGTTGTCATCATAGAAATAAACCAAAAAACTGAATGTTGCATTAATGAAATTGTAGGCTCCACCGTTGTAATTGCAGAGTTGTGTTGTAAACATTACGATCTTTATCTACATAAGCCTAGCACCTTGTGGTATTGTTACATGAGCAATACTACAATGGTAACATATTTACAAGTAAAGGTCCTGCAATCAAATGCTTACTGATGTAAAGGCAGAACATTATTTAGCATAACACTTAACTGTAAATCACTTCAGTTCAACTTTATCAAAGTTCAATACTAAATCGCTAAAGTCCTCCTTTTAACTACAATTTGCTTCCACTTCACATTACCGCTGACTATTTTCCAAAGCCATTTAATTCCAGTGTGCATTTGAAATCAAGTTGCAGTGGCCTAAAAGTATCTTTATAGCCATTCGGCCATTTGCTTATCTATACTGTTTAAAAGACAAAGTCCTTTCTCTTGATAGCATTCTCTCTCTGAAGTTGTTTTTTTAATGCTAATAGTATTTTTTTTTTTTAAAGTAGCCCTTACTTCTTGGATTTAACAACCCAACAACTAAGTTTGAAGTAATTTGTGGAAGAAGGAAAAAAAGAAGTCTGCAAAATGAAAAATGGGCCTATAGAATTGGAACAAAGGTGTTTAAGATGGTGTCAAAGTTTCAGGGTGGAGTTTTCCTTTAAAGAAACCAACATTAGGCAACTTCCTATGTGCATGGATGTAAATGGCAGGAAGAGAGGAAACAAAAGTTTGAAATTCAATGAGAAAAAAACCAGTGTGGCGCCAGTGTTGAACCCCAATGTTAAGTAGGGCAAAGGGATGAAACTTATAATGTGTCATGTTGGGGAATCTGTCTTACCCTGGATAGAGTGCTCACATGTTTTTTCTTGACTTTTTGCGCCACTTCCTGTGTGAAGAGACATGTTTATATCCGACAAAGTTTCTTGTTTGTCCTGTTCTTTATAGCTTTGTAGTTGTATTGGCCCATTTAACTCTAACAAAACAGTGTTCCTGAATTTCCAGCTACAGAAATTCAGACTGCTTATCAAATATGACCTTCACATAAGCAATTGTATACCTGCAGACACTACTCAGAGCTGAAAAACAAAAAGTTTCATCTTAAATTAAAATACAATTTAATCTATATTCGGATTTACACTTAATGTTCTCCAAGAGATACTGACATTAAAAGAGCAATCAAAGTGAAATAAGCAAAAGTAACATTTAAACATGTTTCCTAAGAAAATCCAGCTGTTTTTAAATTCAAAGATTTCATCTTGAATCGTCCGATGATATGTGGTGGAATTCACAGGCATTCATTATGTGAAGATCTTGATGAACTACTTCCATTTTTAATATGCGAAACATCAGATTCATAACCTGATAGCGGTGCTTTAAAAGGCACTGTGGAGTTTTTGACCTCTAGCATCGCCATGGAGCCCTTTTTTTACAATAGGGTTGCTGTTTTGTTTTTGTTTTTATGCCATGATGATCGATAGTCAGTGCAGGTAATGGGCCAACAAATGTGGCAAGTCGGAGACAAAAGTATAGGTAAGAAAGGCTGCTAGCAAGCGAAGCATTTATCCAAACAATGCCACATTTGAAATATATTAAGAAATAGCTTTGCAAATGTGTTGTAAGCAAGGAAGTGCATTCAACTTCTATAAGATTATTAGTTAATTGATTAACATAAAATGTATTGGAAACTTTTTGAAAATCCTATAAGTAATTTTTCAATCAAAGATCCCGAACATTTAATGCTTCTTGCTTCTCCATTGTGAAATGTTAATATTATTACCAGTCTTACACGACAGCAAACTGAACATCCTCTGTCTGTTGATTACAAAAGAAAATCACTATTAAATGATGTATTTCAGACAAAACAACATCCAACACATTTGTCAGGCCTTCAGGACACACACCATGTGCTTCAGTAACACTGAATATTTATAATTTACATACATTCTCTTTCTTTCCAGAGAAAACTCCAGAGGGAATTGTTCTGCCTTGATATTCTAGCTGGAACAAGTTGGTGAAACAGTTGAACTGTTGTTCAGGAAACAAACTTGTAGAAAAGAGGTCATTTAAAAAAGGAACAGATGTGTTTTTCTTTATTTTGGTGTGACATGGTATTTTTTTGGCGGTGGGGATGTTATCTCATGTCAGGCTGAACTTTAGTGTCTTAGATACCGTTTCGTTTTTGATTGAATGTCCTTCCTCTAGTTCAAAACAAACGTTGTGTATTGTCAAAAAAAGATCCTTCATCCTATGTCAATGTGGGATATCTTCCTCTATGATTAAAAACTAATTTGCCTGCTTTCTCCCTAATTACGTATGTTAATCATTTTGTGGCGAATCAGTGTTTCAATGTCTTCCTGTCTCACTGACATGCTGTTTGTCTGGATTTACATTTCCACTAATGCACACAACGGACTTCGGGGATCTCTGTTATCAATCAGCTTGTTGGTAATTCTGCGGCTGATATTATCTTCTGTTTCCCCCGAAACAAACAAAACATCTTGTTTGCATCGTATCTATGACAATTCATTTTTAGTAGCAGCCGCCGTGCAGTATTTGAATAGCAAATCCTGGTGCGAGGTATTGACTTTTCTCGTTGTCAGAACACACAGTGAGGCTGCTGTATTCACAACAAGCCTCTGTTATCACTTTATACTTTGACTATTTCATTTGATCCTAAAAAAGGAGCTGAGTTGATAACAATCTGGATATATGCATCTGCTTTGTCTTTAATATGAACTGTACACTCCCAGCTACCAGTTTTATGAGCAGCAAGTATTTTAAAATAACCCCTTTTTGCCCCAAGTTTTGCCTTCCAAGCAACATAAAGCAAAGCACCAGACCCCTGAATAAACACTCACGTCTCACAATCAGTGTTTTTAATGTCGGCTAACAGATATAATAACTCTTTAATTAACGTTGGAGGTCTATGTCAATAACATAAGTGAACTGAGTTTCCTACAAAAGCTTATTGTACATTCTTTATATGTTTTTTAAGTAAAAAAAACAAACATTTAATCTATACTTGAGAGTCAGAATAATAAGAGTTTAAGTGGTTAGTTGAAATATTAGTTAACAATCATTCAAATAAATCACATTGATGATTGTTTAAGTCATTTTACAATGAAACAAGGCCAAACCTTTGCTGGCCTCAGCCTGGCGAATATAAGGATTTGCGGTGTTCTTAGTTTGTAATCATTGTAAGCTGAATATGTTGGGGCTTTGGACCGTTGGCCTGTCATAACAAGTCCTAAACCTGTTATTCTGGGGAATTGTGATTAGCATGTTTCACTATTTTCCAACCCATGTTGCTAATACAAAAATATCAGGTGTCTTTGAAATTGAGTAGTTTCACTGTACATGTAATGGAACCATTTATATTGATATTATAACAATTATACAATATATAATTGTATCTATTTTATTTGTATTTTCTGAACAATCGTGTCAACATTTTGTGAATTTATTCTATCCCTCAATACTTGTAATTTTTTGAATACCATTATTGGTATTTTTTGAATACCATTATTGTCTTACTTTGTATTTGTCCCCAAATAGTAAAAACATTTTTGAATCAAGACATAGATACAAGATGATTACTTTGACTTTGAGAACACTTTTACAATCATATCAGGTATCAGCATCATATTATCTACATGTAAAGGAAACGTAATGAAAGTTAAATCTAATACAATGAGCATCATGTTGGCTCTCGTTCTTGTTATTAGATTGAAGTGAATGAAGCTACATCATTGTAGATCACAAGCTTTTGAAAGAGGACAGGAATTTGATCCGCTGTTTATTTGTGAGTGACGTTGGCCCTTTGTGTTTTATTCGGCTGCAGTTTCTCAAGTACATTTTTATGGCTGCATGTTATACCATACATGTTAGGACATTTTGTTGACTTACATTACTTGCTAAAGAGCGCTCCAACACATCATACGTCATAGGCTAAGGGGCGGGACATCTCTAAGCGGTTGACCAATCACAACAGAGCTGGCCAGCTAACCAATCAGAGCAGACTGGGCTCTGGTTTCAGGAAGAGGGTGAAAAGAGGCAGTATGAAAAAAATAAAGACGTGTTTTAACATTAAAGTATGTAAACATTTCACTGTAGAGGTACATAATTAAAATATGAAACCTGAAAATGTGCACAATAGGGCCCTTTTAACAACATTGTATTATTACTCTCTTGCAGAAACTGCATTTTCTATGTTAATTTTTAACTATCTTCGCTCTTTTTGAATTGTGTAGTTTTATGTTTCATTTGACATGAGATGTCAACCAAAGCTCTTTGTATTACAGGAGGCGGCGGGAACAGAAAAGGAAAAAGCAAGAAATGGAAGCAGCTGCTTCAGTTTCCCCACATAAGTTTGTGTGAAGAACTGCGACAAACCACAGGTAAGATAGTGATGTATTTCCCCATCTTACAGGGAAGGGTTCTTATCTTGTTTCAAATGAAAGTCTTTGTATAGTCTTCTATGTGTTAAATGAGTCTGAGGCTTTTGAAAAAGATTTAAACACGTCTTGTGGAGGGATCCCTTTTCCCAGTTTACAGACGTTCAACGGATGTCATGTGTGTGGGATAGACCAATATAACAACAATGCCTCCTGACATGGGCTATACATATACAATTTACTCCAGGACTACTCCATGTATAGATTTTGGTTATAGCTCATCTTATGCAAAGCTCTTCGTTATTCCCCCAGTGTTAGTGGTGTCAAAGCATACACAGCAGCATCTGTAATTGAAAGAGCCGAGGGTCATCATTGCAGATGTGGATATGGTGGCCTTGAGGTTTAAACACCTCAGAAAACAGAATCAGCTTTATTGGCCAAGTTTATGTACACATACAACAATTTTGACTTGGTATTTTATTTCCAATATTGCCAATATTTATAAAATTGTTATAACATTTATTGTTTATTTCTTGTCTTTTAATTTTTATTGCAAAATGCCATTTATTTTTATGCTGCTGCAACACAAACATTTTCCAAATTGGGATCAATAAAGTACTATTAAGTAAAATCTATTGATCTTATCTTAAAAGATCAATAGATTTTATAAATATATATCATTTACAGGTGCGGTGTCTGTTTAGTGTTACAGGTAAATGTTCCTTACACTATGTGACTGCTAGATACTTTACTGGTATGTTTTCTAGTATTTATTTACCTATTACATTTCACTGAGTTTATATGAACCATGTGGTGCAGTGGTGGCCTTCTGATGCTGTACAAAAACAGATATCCTTTCATGCATACGCTTGATATCTTTATGTGTGCCTCTAAAGAGCTCACCGAGAATAACTGGTTATGTGCGCTTTTTCCCCCTGTAGGCAGAGTAAGGCTAGCTTGTTTATGCTACTCTCAGCTAACTCGTAAATTGAGAGTGGTATCAATCTTATTGTTGTACTCCAGAAAGCAGATGCACATGGCCTTCCTTAAAGCAGCTTAGAAAACAATACCACCATCTGACTTTATTAAAAAAAAAATTAAACTTAACTGAATGACCACTTACTAGCAGAATAGCTAATGCTAGCTAGCTTGTTTCAGATAGTCTTCATGGTCAACCCAGTCTCATGGCATTTCGTGTTCACCAACACGATTTTTAATCTATTGATTCGTGTTCACCAACACGATTTCCCCCTTTTTTTCGTGTTGCACAGCACGATTTTAAAAGCATTGCATTTCTACTGGTAATGTGTTTCGTGCCTGCAGCACGTCTTTTTCTCCGGTCGGATCGTGGAAGACCGGAAGCTGTGTGGTTCATAAAAACATGTTCTTACTCAATACCAAGCCACAATTATTGCTTTTATTTTAAATCGTATAATTTCTGACTTTTGTTGCCGTCTGTGAGGAAAATAAATGGGGCACAGAGCCTCAGGATACTGAAATCTGTATTTTTAAAATCTTTTTTCCTTCTAATTTGTTATTCTTTTCAAAATAACACACTGTTATTTACTCACCAATAACACACAATTATCCTTGCTTTTATTTATTGGTTTAATTCCATAATCTCAGGCTTTTTTGGCGTCCGTCAGGAACTGAATTTCAAAATAAAATAACCGGAAACAGATGGAGCCGGCATTTCGAGCGATTACCCAAGATTCTCAGCTATGGTTTAAGCTCGCTGATTGGATGTTTTAGCCGCAATGCATGCTGGGATTTGGGGTTTATATGTTTACATTTTAAAATAATAAAATAATACGTAATTCCGATTTTTCTTGCTTTTCTCTTTGAAAGTCATCACATAACGGCATTGTAATACACGGTTCGGCTGCATTACATATCACAGAGCTGCCATAGTTCTTTATTTATAGAGCCCTGATGAGAAGACCTTTGGAAAAACTGGAAGAAATTCCGCCGAAACTGAATACTTGACGTGGATCATAAATATATCAACAATTAAACAACATCTTCAATTTCTCTTCACACAATACGTCTCCTTGCAGTATCAACGTTAATTCGGCTGACTTTTACATTTGATCTAATTCATAGATAGGTTATATTTACACCATAACGGTGCACCGCTGATATAAAAGGACTGTAGTTTTCAAAGATATTACTGATTTTCTTTGAATATAAGAATGTAAATACTGAAATAGTATAGCAATATTCTGTAAAGTTATGTGAAAGCATGAATAAAACTACACATCTTCAGATGTTGTACATACATAAGTGTCCTACACTAATAATACAAAGTTATTATGGCTGTGTGTACCTTGTGTGCACCGCCTAGTGGTTAAAGCACGTTATTGAATTATTGTTTTTATGTGTTATATTTGATTAAAAAAATATTAAGAGTACATACTTTCATAGGGGGAAAGTAGAAGGTCTGTGATAGAAATATAGAATATAAAAAATCAAGAAGATACTATAAGTGATCTCTACAATAAAACAGTTTAGTGCAGGATGTACAAAGATATTAATAGGAGGAGGTGCAAAACAGAAAAACGAATTAACCTTTATTTAAACATTAAATAATACTTTAGATTAAGGTCTTCTTTTTAATAAGAAAAAAACGTTGGGGGTATCTATCTACAGATAAATATTAAGCCTGACAAAGTACTTAACGTCTAATATATTGCTTTCCTGCAATGTTAACTATGTTGAAGCACTTATTTTAACTGATATTATACACATTAATTATACTCTTATGTATGTAGATAGAATAAGAAATGTGCAGAATATGACAATTTAATGGTGGAGGTACACACACATATTGATAGACGTCTTGTAATGCGCTGTTGAGGAACTTGTGACCCAAGATTTTCATTCATTGGATACACCATAGTTGTGTATGATATGTCAATAAACCTTTGAAAATCTTGAAATCTTGAAAGGGATGTGCAAAATAGCCATAATATACAGTCTTTAATGAACTATTAGTAGAGAATAACGAGTAATGAATATACTTTATTACTTGTTTCCATTCATGTCAATTGCAGATACATGTTTAGTCTTCTCAAGCACCAACTATCAAATATCTCTCCTGATTGTTGGCACTTGACAATCACCTTACCTGAATTTTACTCAGGTGTAACTAAAGTCTGATTACATTACATGTTACTTGTTAGACGCTTTTATCCAAAGCGACTTACATACTCAATACTGTGGGCAATCACCACAGGAGCAATTTGGGGTAAAGTGTCTTGCCCAGGGACACAACGACATGCTGACTGCAGTGGGGTTTGATTTGATTTAAGGGTTGTTTATATTTCACATCATTAATCAGAATCTGCAAAGTAACTCAAATAAGTGTAGTGGAGTAAACATACCAGGTTAACCTCTGAATTGTAGTGGAGTAGAATTACACAATAGCCAGCATGTGTAGTTCTGGGGTGGCGTTCGATTCCAGTTTTGGATAGTCTGGCGTGGTTTCGTTCCATTTCAAACAGCTGTTTAACGCTCGGCGTAAACTTGGCGCACTGCCACTCCAACATCCAATCCCAGAGCTTGAAGATTAATCACGGGGACTGTAGTCCTAAACGATAGCTGGGGATTATGGGTAGTGTAGTGTCTTCGGCCATCCTAAACTCCTAGAGGCCTACGTCTGTTTCCGGTTATTTTTATTTTGAAATTCAGTTCCTGACGGACGCCAAAAAAGCCTGAGATTATGGAATTAAACCAATAAATAAAAGCAAGGATAATTGTGTGTTATTGGTGAGTAAATAACAGTGTGTTATTTTGAAAATAATAACAAATTAGAAGGAAAAAAAGATTTAAAAAATACAGATTTCAGTATCCTGAGGCTCTGAGTCCCATTTATTTTCCTCACAGACGGCAACAAAAGTCCGAAATTATACGATTTAAAATAAAAGCAATAATTGTGGCTTGATATTGAGTAAGAACATGTTTTTATGAACCACACAGCTTCCGGTCTTCCACGACCCGACCGGAGAAAAGACGTGCTGCAGGCACGAAACACATTACCAGTAGAAATGCATTGCTTTTAAAATCGTGCTGTGCGACACGAAAAAAAGGGGAAAATCGTGTTGGTGAACACGAATCAATAGATTAAAAATCGTGTTGGTGAACACGAAATGCCGTGAGACTGGGTTGTCATGGTGGTGCAGGTCATTTTTTATTCTTGCTAAACTGTGTTGCAAATGTCCTTGCGCAAGTCCTTGAAATGTGTTTAAGTCATGCTTTCTGCCTAAAGAAATCATGAATTCCCTCCAAACTCAACTTCCTTGTCAAGGCAGAAGAAACAGTTTTATAAGCCATCAAAAACTAATTGTATATATATTTCATAAAAAACCCAACTCAAGAATCCTCAAACCAACAATTCAAGTTACTATGTATAAATAAACATAATGTATCCATCAATTAATCTTATGATTTGTTAATACATTAAAAAAACACCCATTAAAAATCCATTTTATTTTTTACTATTACACAATTTACAAATGTTGTACTACTTTTGGTATTGACTGATCGGAGCAGACAATGAGTGTTGTTTTTTTTGTAATTGTTAGGCTTCCTGTCCAATCCGCAGACAAAGAGCATTGTTGTAGCTTCTGTTTTTCTTTTTCTTTTCACATTTTCCTTTGAATTTCTATAAAACCTAAAGATGTTGTCGGGACAGTCAGCTGATTAGTCATGAGTACACTGAGCTGATCAGCTAGAACTATAAGAGAATGTTATAAGTTCAGAGTCAAGCAGCTCAAATCTGTCCTTACTTGACTCCTTTCTATATCAAGCAGATCAGTGATTCAGTTTAGGAAAACTACACGCATGAAAACTCTGAATGCATACAGGCTGAAAAAAGTTAGTGTGTCACACAGGAAACTGTGGCCTGCACAGAAAGAGGAAGCAGACTGATATTTTGCCGTTTTAGCTTGCAGTATGGTTACTTTCCTTTTAACAGGTGTTAGGTTGGAGACAGAGAGTTTATGAAAGCAGAGCAGACAGAAGGACTCAGATGTACAGATATGAGAGTATGGGAGGAAATGCAGGGTTTGAGTCGAGGAAAAAGTTTAGCTGGTGTCAAAAAAATATCTAATTTAAAGAGAGTTTGAACTTCAGCTCTTGGTTGTTTTTTTGCGAGCAGACCAAAAGTTATATCCTGAGTAACAATACATTTATTGTCAAAGTTTGATATTTTTTTAATTAACTAGGGAACATCCCCAGCCTTGTGCACAAATGTGGTTTGTGTAGATTCATTGGTCCCATTGATTACGGGTAGTCATGCTAAAATATAATTAGGGTCAAAACAATAAATCAGTTAATCCTTTAAACCATTTCTTCAAGCAAAAAGGCCAAGATTCAAGCATGTGATATGTGATTATTTTCTGGTTGTGTTTGTTTGTTTGAGACACTAATTAGAATTGGTGTTTCAGACTGTTGAACAGATAAGAAGCCACATCAAAATATTTGACTTGATTAAAGAGAGATACTAGTATTTTATTTTAACGAGTGTCAGGTGACTTCTTTATCGCAAAACTCTTTATTAATGCCTTTAATTAAATGTTGTTATGAAACAAAAAGAGCTTTCTTGTTGGGTTTCTGTCATGAAGGTCTGTGATATTTTTAAAACCAGATGCACAACAGTGATTTTCGGACTTTCCACTCCTTATGTAATAGCTTTGTTCAGCTAAGAAGGTGGAGTTTTATAATGGACAGTACGTGTGATAATATAGAGCCTTAATAAAGCTGCGGCATGGGAACCACCTTTGAATTATCTCAGCTCAGCCAGCAGCAGCATAATGGTGAAAAGAAAGAAATATAAAGTATGACATGTCATTTAGCTGCAACTTTATCCAAAGCAACTTATATATATATATACTTTTTTGTCGAACTTACTGTACTTTTGATTTTGAATGACATTGGAGCACAAATATAGTTACACTTCTAAAATAAATCTCAATGTAAATACTACTGTAAAATAGGTCAGATGGAAAAAATGTCTCATATATTTCAGCCCTGTGTGTGGTTAACTATAGCAACATGTGATGTCAGTGTGATGTGAAATATTACTTCTGTTAACATGTTTATAGTGCAGTTCCTATCCATGGGCCGAGTCAGTGTGACTGCATACATGGCAGCCAGGCCTTGCAGAGTAAACAAACACAGGCCACATTGTTAGGATCCATTAAAGAAGAAGCATCGAGGCTGATGGCGACCTGTGATAAAACCTATACAGCCTTGAGGCGCAGTGGCGACAGACAGGCTGCTCCAGGATCATGACTAGGAGCCACAAGACTTCATTCATGTACTGTACCTTTAGTGTGTGTTGGAGCTATAACACCAATAAGTCACATTCAACAGGAAAAGTACATTACATTTTCATTTTAAACCTGGTTTTATTTCTAATACCTGCCGGCTAAAGCAGATGTGGAAAGTTACTACCTCGATTACCCAAGTACTGCACAGCATACACAAGTAATTACAATGAAACGTCAACTTTTGCCTCATTGATTTAAAATATAATTATCGTTAAACATGTTAGGGGCTTTTCGGAATTGTCTCGCATGGCGGATGTGGCCCCTAACCCTGGAAACCCGAGGCTAAGGTTAATAGTACTGATCTTTTACTCTCAGACTACAAACATTTGTATGACGTCCTCAAGCTGAGAAAAAAGGCTGTTTGTCTCTAGAATCAGTTATTGTTTTGCAATACCCTCATTCCTCGACGAAGTCTTTGTATGTATAAAAGTAAGGGTATTTCAGTTTTATTTTTCATATAGGCGCAACAACTGCCCTTTACTTTGCAACTTGACAAATGAATGAACCTTTGAACCTTGTAATCTATTTAGGACATGTAATGTTATTAGCATTTAAACAAAGTTACGTTGCCAGCTTATGAAACAGTCTGAAAAAAGAGTAAATGCGGCCTGAATAGAAAGTAAAAGGAATAAAACTGTATTTGATGAAGCTGTTAAAATCAATTATAAACTAATGCAGAGCATCCAGAGACCCTCAGTAGATATTTCTTCTTTGCAGACAGGTTTCTTGCATTTGTGGAGTTTTTCATTCTCCGTCCGCACCACTTCATATTTCATTACCTACATTCATTCAAATAACATACAGTCATGCAACAGCATATTACAAAAAACACCATGACCATTCTGTGTTAGGTCATTGTGTGCTTTTGATTCTTTGTCAGTTTCCTTATATCCTCAGAACTTCAGATGTGAATGCTAATGCTAAATATCCTGTATGCCGTATTGAATTTGGCTGAAGCAGTTTGTGCTTACTTGATGTGTCTTTCTTCAGGAAACCCTTCCAGAGCAGCTTCTCTCCAGAAAGGTGCCATGCAAATAAAAGCTTTGATTTCAATGAGTTCAGTCGAACATGCCGTCACGCAGACTGTGACACAGAGAGACAGGACGTTCAGCTGCACAAAACCACAGCTGTGAAAAGCTAATGTCCCAGTTAGAGGAGCAGACAAAATACTGTAAAATGTTAAATAAATTATAGAAAAAGTGGAAAATGAAGTGTGAGAGAAAGAAATATCAATAAGACAGCTGATAAGATATACAAACATAGATAGAGAGACAGTTATGACAGATTTGATAAAACCAGAAAAAATAGGTGAGTGGGAGGCAGTCTCGAGAAAGACATTCAGGAAACTGTTAACTGCCTTCTGTTGTTATCTTCTTTTGTTTTTGTCTTACTGCCTCTCTTGTTGTTCTCCTGTTTGTCTTATATCATCACATACAATGCAGGCAATATGCAACATTACTATCTTGCACTTTGCCTAACTTTTAAAGACTTGTGGTTTTGTTCACACAATGTTCTTTACTAAGCTATCACATACAGGTCCGAACATTTAACACACATGCAAACCCTAACCATAACCCTTACTTAAGTTACAGTATACATACCACTGTCTGATAATACCCTTACAATTGCAATTAGACATCATGAATTGAAATGCTACTCAAGATATAGAGCAGATGTATTATCAGAAAAAAAGTACTTCAAAAGACATGAATGGAAACTGGAACGTACAGGAAACCAGCTCCACACTGGTATAAAGTAATGTTTCAAAATAAAATGTTCCCCAAAATGTAATATAGCGTTTTAATTGTGCATCTGATTGATGGTCAACAATCTGGCTATCCATTGTTAACTTGCATTGCTAGTCAATGAAGCACTAGGATTTAATAAGTTCCCACCATATTTCAACCCCCTTGAATAAAACATGATAGCTACATGTCAAGATGCAAATATATATTACATTTGTCTATATTTTTCAAGCAACTGATAACAGCCGAATCCAGTAATAATTGTTCAGTGTTGGGGATTTGCATGCAGTTGAAAAGACTTCAAGGAATCTATCAAAATAAATGTGGCGTCTGTGACGTCACAGACGTGACATATGACCACGTTTTTTCCGCATGGATTTTTCAGGAACTTCAGAACACATTTATTGAGTTTATAACCATGTCTTGCTTTAGGCACTGCATTGTTTTAAGCTACATGTAGTCATATCCGTTCGTATTTCCTGGAAACTACCATACAAATCAGTACAGAATGTCATGGTAATCAATTTAATAGTTGTTGAGATATTTTAGTCCAAACTAAAGTGATGGACTGACCATAAATGATCGTGCAAAGAACAACAACACAGCAACCCTTTTAGAGTACGGAGCTAATATTGGGAATCCACGGCATAATGTCAGCTTTTTTACTCCTGGCTTACTTTATTCTATAAAGAGATAAGAGGCGAGGTGCTAAGACCTTGATCCAGTCTGAAACCCGTGGCATCATAAATTCTGTGCGGGGACCTTGAGGCCCGACAGAGGCCTCTTTGTGTGCGCTCTCTGTGTGTTGATGTACGCCATGTTCTGTACAGTCCTGAACTCCTTTCATGTACAGCACACCTCCAGTGATTAATAGAGAAAGTCCAGTGATCCATGGCCACATAATGAAAAATTCCCAGAACTGGGGGATGTCCCATTTCACACATGAGTAGCCAAGCAGCTTCATGAAGCTAATTTTTACAGTTTTCCATAGGATATAATGGGATGGTTGTAATTTATGTAAACAGGCATTGTTTACTTTCAATGAGAAATGTTAATTATTAAAACCATGGAATAACCAGATTGCCTTTTAGATATCCCACTCAAGTCTCCTGTGACATCCGGTCTCTAAAAATGTTTCCAGCAATTATCTTTATTGGTCTTTTTGCCTTCGGCTCGCATTTACTTCACACTGTCCTGCTCTGTTCACTTTGCAGCATGACTAGAAAGTGTAATATGGCAGAGACAAGAGATAATCAGAGTCGAACAGAGGACAACAAGGAGGACATAGCAGCGAAACAGAAGCGCAATAAGTATAAATCAGAAAGAACTCATAGTCAGTGATTGGAAGTGACTCAGCTAACTGGTAAGAACACATACAATGTCAAACAATTGGCACTCCACCCAAGTTGTGCTGATTTACTGTACCATCCACGGAGGGTGTGACCATATGATGCTATTAAGTGTGTTTGACCTTGACTGAAAGTCAGTATATCTCCGCTTTTGTTTTATCTAAACCATATTTAACAATCTCTTAAAAGTCCCCCAACTAGCAAACTTTATTCATGATTTCTAAACCAACTTCTGACATATTTTGACAACTACTAAAAATGCATTACCGTCTCTTTTTCACCTGATGTTACCAGGTCACTTTATAAGGTTTGCAATTTCTTTTCCGAAACGAATCAAAAGCTCATCAAATATCAATTAATGTCAATAAAAAAATAAGAACAAGCGCATTTTAAACTTCAGAGGAACAAGCTCCAGCAAAAACAGAAAATACCCTTTTGACTTTTAGCTTTATAGAGAAGTGCTTGTATTGTCCTGATGAGGATTTTAATGCATTATGATTTACACACATTCATTCTGCAGGAGGTGCAATGCAAAAAGGGCAAACAATCATAAAAACACAAAGAAGAATGAAGCAGTACAAATAATGGAGGCAAAACACGTGAATGTAAACAATGCGGGTTTAAATATATTCAAAAAGTGGCGTTGCAAATGTATATCTTGCAAATATTTACTGAGAGGAAATTAACTTGAGACATGGGATGTGTTTTTAGTGCGAGACACTAAATGTAAACAGAACGATGTTTGTCTAGAAGTCAACTCCACAGAGTACACGTAAATCAGGGTTGCCAACTTTGGGTACCTGGCTGGAGTGAGATTTTGATATCATGGGTTTAATTACATATGCGCACGAAATGACTGCTATCGTGTCAGCAGCGGGACCTTAGCATAGCCTATATATATATATATATATATATATACAAATACACAATATTGGACACAGACTATAAAGGGCACAAAGTTTCATTCACTATTGAAAGTCAAACACATGTTTGTTTCCACTGTTTTATTGTGTGCCTGTCGCGATAAGCAATTAATTGACTTATCGTACGATAAATAAAAATGAACTCGATAAATTCCCATTTACATGAGGATGTGACTAGCAGTTTGAAAGGATGTACTTGAATTATTATAATATATTATCATTATGTCAGGGGTCTAAAATGGTCATACAACGGTGCCGACAATATTATCGTTTATCGCAATAATTTCCGGGAAAATGTATCCAACAAAATTAATTATCATGAGAGCTATACATGAAACACACACACACAAACAAATCTACAGACTTACTCCAAACTGCCAAATATATTAATTAACACACTCTCATATACTCTTTGACTCTATTTTGGCCTAGTAGAACAATAAGCAGCAGACTTTTACTTTTTTATCATTTCTACTGGTTCTTAGATCTGAGCATGCGCAATACGGGTCGGCAGTTGCGAGAGAGTATTTTTGTTGGGTAATCTATGGTAGGGCTAACCCTACAGTGGTGGGGCTCAAGTCAGTATTTGCAATGTAATTACATACACGCTCCCCTTGACAGTGAAACGCCACGCGTGAGGTTTGGATTATTTCCCTGTCTCTATCCAAATTGAACTGTATGAAATAAAACGGCACATTTGTCTTGTAGTAAATAAAAAGGGCGACCTGGAGCCAATCCTGCAATTTACCCACAGGTCAAAAAGTTGACATGCTGAAAACCCAACCCCTGCAGGGTGGTCTGGGGGGATTCTCCCCCAGGAGATTTTTTTTGTTTTAGTTTTGAAATAGGCTACTAACATAAAATACACATTCTGTTACTCTCTTGAGAAGAAAAATAAATAAATCTATTACTACACGACATATTTAAAAAATTAATGCCATTTTAGTTTGTTGTTACTTTGTTCTGAAAGCTGAACCTGCTGCTCCTCACAGAGAGAAGAGGGAAGAGGCTGTGTGAATTACTTTACATTGTGGATAAGGGTGGATACTGAGCCCCCATTGTTCTGTGTGTCAAAATGAAAGACGGCCCACACACCAATCCAGGGACGTGCACAGACATTTGGAGGGGCTATTGCTCTAAACTGGAAAAAGGGACTCCCCCCGAAAAAAAACATAAGACCTTGTAAAAGAAACCAAATGATTATTACATCAACTAAATT
Organism: Pseudochaenichthys georgianus; assembly: GCF_902827115.2. Lineage (NCBI taxonomy): Eukaryota > Metazoa > Chordata > Actinopteri > Perciformes > Channichthyidae > Pseudochaenichthys > Pseudochaenichthys georgianus. Next base: position 6,023,879 of record NC_047516.1, on the reverse strand, counting down.
GAACAGTAATTCACATCTCATAACAAAATAAGCTAAGGCGACTACTTGCATTCGGTGACTTAATTTCAAAAATGAAAATCCGGGACATTTTTGTTTTGCGGTCCATATCTCATTAAAATATCTAATGTTAGTAACTATTAAAGACAACATGGGGACAATTCTGTTCTAATGTAGTTTGACCATTGTAACTGCTGTGCAGTCCAGACATACTGATAAAATAGGGCCTCTAACCAGGGGTTAAATTGGTCCGGGGCTGTCCGGGGCTCAGCCCCGGCACATAGGACGATGCTCTGACGTCATCGCCCTCGCTCATTTGTCATTTGTTTAGCTCATAATGTCAAAACATCTCTCGTTCTTAATATAGACTTTATTTAGGGTCGATATGTGTTGACTTTAAAATTTAAAATAGCAGATCTCTGTGACAGGGTATCGTTTTTCCGCTTAGTGAACGTGTGTCTCTGCTCCGATCAGGAGCTGCAGCACCGTGGCTCCTTCGTGCAGAGAGTCTGCAGCGGTGTGTGTGTGTGTGTGTGTGTGTGTGTGTGTGTGTGTGTGTGTGTGTGTGTGTGTGTGTGTGTGTGTGTGTGTGTGTGTGTGTGTGTGTGTGTGTGTGTGTGTGTGTGTGTGTGTGTGTGTGTGTGTGTGTGTGTGTGTGTGTGTGTGTGTGTGTGTGTGTGTGTGTGTGTGTGTGTGTGTGTGTGTGTGTGTGTGTGTGTGTGTGTGTGTGTGTGTGTGCAGAGAGTCTGCAGCGGTGTGTGTGTGTGTGTGTGTGCAGAGAGTCTGCAGTGGTACCGCCAAACCCCCGACCCGTCTTGTAACACAGAGCCCGTTTCCTACACCATCAGGGCCGGTTCTAACCAATTTGCTGCCCTAGGCGAGATTTTAGCTGGTGCCCCCCCCTGCCAGAAAATCGTTCAGTAGAACAAATAAAAGTATCCAAGGAATACACAATAGAATATATAAAAAATAAATGAAAAATCTCTACAAAAGACCAATGCACTACAAAAACAGAAACGTATTGACAAAAGTCATATACATCAAAGGCTTCAAATGTATTCAGTATTATATGAACATGTTTTAATTGGGGTGAGGACATCACATCCGGGTATGCCCCCCCGGGAAGAAATGTTTGAACATTTAAAGTAAAATGCTTCAATCTGGTGCACTTAGAGCACACATTACTAGAGACCTGATCTAGGGGGTACAACTCTAACGGCCCGTCCACACAGCGGCGTGCGTTGATGCTTGCCGGCAGGCGTGTCTGAAACTCGACCAACAACCAATCACATGAATCTCCCGCCCCTGACATACAAGCAGCGGTTTGATTGGCTAGAGCTTGTACTGGCATATGATTCGATTGGCTGACGCTTCTGCCGTGGCTTCAACACTTGAACATTCTCAACTTTTGCAGCGAGCCACGCCAGCAAAGTGACGTTACCCCATTCAAAGTGAATGGTGAAGCTTTCAACGCACGCCGCTGTGTGGACGGGCCGTAAAACACCCATATGAAAAAGATTGGTTTACATTTTAATAATCAAATAAGTATGTGAACATAACCAATAGCCTACCAATAGCAATTTTGCCAATAACAAATAAATGCAACTTATTTTATTTTTGTTGTTCATTCATATCTTATTTTACCTAGTTAACATTTATGCATATTTTTGTATCTCTCAAGTTTTAAACAATATTTTTGGTTAACTGTCTATAGTATGTATGTATCAAATGTATTCGGTATTGTATGAACATGTTTGAATTGGGGTGTGGACGTCACATCCTCTAGGGGGGACCGGGGGTATGCCCCCCAGGAAGAAATGTTTGAACATTTAAAGTAAAATGCTTCAATCGGGTGCACTTTGAGCACACATTACTAGAGACCTGACCTAGGGGGTACAACTCTAAACACCCTTATGAAAAAGATTGGTTTACATTTTAATAATCAAATAAGTATGTGAACATAACCAATAACCTACCATAGCCAATAGCAAATAAATGCAACTTATTTTATATTTGTTGTTCATTCATATCTTATTTTACCTAGTTAACGTTTATTTATGCATATTTTTGTATCTCTCAAGTTTTAAACGATATTTTTGGTTTACTGTCCTATAGTATACATTGAAATGATTTCAAACCTGTTTATCCCAATAATTATAAAAGAGTGTCTTGGAAATATTTGTTTACATAAATTGCATTTATCTCTCTCGCTCGATCCCACACCCACTTTGGCTGTGAGCTGCGGACGCCTGATAAGCCAACACCCCCCACTTTCATCACTTACAGCGCCCATCGTACAGGGCAAATTAAAAGTGTAACCCGGGCCCGGGGTGAAAAGGGTGTTACCTTGACTTAATTATGAATGTTGTTACATCAAGGCCGAAAATTAGGATGAGTGCAAACAGTCAAAATGTTTTTTTCCCTGTATCGCAGGGTTGCCAACTCTCACGCATCTGGCGTGTGACACACGCTTTCACTCTCAATCTCACGCTCTCACGCTGCCCAAACTATTCTCACGCCAAAAACAAGAATACCGAAGACTAGAAACGGTTTTGAAAACTTTTGTCAGGTAGTGATCGTCTTCTCAATAGAACATATTTGATAATGTCTTCTGGCCAATCAGAATCAAGATAACGGCGTGGTGTTGTTCCAGGAAGTCCCGACGGAGAATACTTTTGCTGTAGTACATGTCTATCTACATCGATACACAGTCATTTGTTAGTTTATAATCCCATTGTTGTGGAGTTTTTCTTCTCTTCTTCGAGTTTGGACTTAATCATTGTGCGAAAGCCCTTAGAGACTCGGTTTGTGATGTTAGTTAAAGCAGATGAAAAGGCTTTGACTTGCAGATCATTCAGCCTTTTTTCTGTCCTCTCCTCTCTCAACGATACACTGACCTCCCTGCTCTTTGTTGGATCACAAATCCCTGAACACTTTTGTTTGTTCATGAACCTTCCTGCGTTGTTTTGCATCCACATGAGTCACAGATGCAAATCAACATTTCCTTGGTTTTGTTTTTGTCCCGAGGCTCAGATGGGCAGATGAACTCAAACAGCCCCATATACTGTATCTATCTAAAAACCTCCCCGTAAAGTAGGTCTGCTACTTATCATCATTGAAATAACTATTATGGCATCATGTATTAAGTGCCTGCTGCGCAGTGAAATGTGCAAACAACAGGTCATATTACCAAACTAATCCGGGGATTGCCAGAACATTTTAAATCATAATTGTAACCCATTCAAAATAGTATTCATATACTAGGTTACCTTTAGCATTACTTTAAGCACGTCGTACAGCTTAATTATTTTATTGATAAATCTATTGATTAAAGGGGCCCTATTATGCTAATTTTCAGATTCATACTTGTATGTTGTGTCTCTACTGTGACATGTTTCCATGCTTTAATGTTCAAAAAGCTCTTTATAGCCCAGTCTGCTCTGATTGGTCAACCGCGTAGAGATGTCGCGCCCCACCCCGCCTATCACGTACACTGTGTTGGAGCGCAAGCCAATAGAAGCACAAGTGTTACATAGTGAGGTCACTATGTTGCAGAAGTAAACAAAGGAGTCCAATGGAGGTGTTTCCGGCAGGGGGGGAGTGTGAGGGATTTTAGCCTTTGCAGACCATTTACAAAAATCTATATAACACACTACAGGAAAGGGAAAACCCCAAAAGGCAGAATAGGGCCCCTTTAATCAATATATGTTTTGCAAACATTCAGAAAACTTTGAAAAGTTCTCAAAGGCATCAAGATATCCAGTTTACTACACAGAAGAGTAAATAAAAATAGAAACAATATCCACATTCGATCCAAGGAATTAACTGAATATTGCTTTCCTGCATTTGCAGTTGGTATTTCTTACTGCTGTGCAGCTATTGATACATTTCCTTGAGGCTTGTTGCGTGGTTATGAAATCCATTCACCAACACATTTTAATATGGTGAAATGTTAAAGAAATATGTTGCTAAAAAAAAAAGACCCCTACCAGACACAACTCCAACTTCTTCTCATTCAAAGCTTTCCTCTTGGTTGTTTTTCTCACTTTCACCTGTTGCACTTCCATCTACTTTTTTCCACTGCTCTTTTAATAAAAAATCCTCCGTGAATGGGACTGCAGATCTATGCAAATCACAGAATGATTTATGTTACTGGTTACCAACAGCAGCTGTGTGTCTTCATATTTGACTATGTCAGCGTCACGGTTGTATCTGTTACACTCCTCTCACTCAGTCAGATGTCCTGTGTGGATCACGTTGTTGCTTACTGTTCGAATAAAAATAGAAATCAGAAAATCACCTCTGAATTACTCAAACTCTGTACATTAGGTTGTGGGTTTCTCTCTCTTTTTGTCATACATTTCTAGCAGTTCTACCTGGTAACAGAATTGAACATGTCGTTAAATTAACAATTTATTTACAATTTATCTTTTGAATAGCCGAAACTGATCTGCCTTTTCCGTTATTTTACTGTTGTGCAAGTGTGTTTATTTTTGCGTTTGTTCATTATATAATCTTTTCAGCCATCACTTTTTAATTCCTTTTCAAATGAAATGTCTTCATAAAGCCATTTCCTATACAATCACATCAATAGAACACATTCTGAATGTATTGTGCTAGTGCACATTTTAACTAAATAATTGGATCAATCATTAAATACAGTATGTGGTTTTGCTGTGTGATGTAGGGCCACTGCTCATTTTAGGCCTGACATTATACAGTAATATAGATCATAAATATGCAGCTTTTCTTAGGAATAATATAAATGTTCCTTTATTTAATTCCTCCACTATAAATCCTTGCAACACATGCTGGTGGTTGAAGGAACAGCGCACGAATGCATGATTTATTTTGACACATTTTGATTAAACAATGTCTTTATATTAAAGTTGTCTCTGTGTCTCTGCAGAAAAGGACTACGGCAGCCTCTGTGAGCGGCAGCCAATCGGACGCTTTTTGTTCCGGCTGTTCTGCGAGACCCGACCTGAACTGAGGCGCTGCGTCAAGTTCCTGGATGCTGTGGTAAGAAGTCTCTCTGTGTGTGTGTCTTATTCCTGTTTGTGTTGGAGAGTTTAAGAGATTTGTCTCAAATGCCCTTTTCCATGACTACTAGTGTGGATAAACAAAAGGGATGAAGCTTGTGTGTGTGTGTGTGTGCATGTGTGTGCGTGTGTGTGGGAGAAAGGGGGAGAAAGGGGGTCTCAAGGACTTGTGTTTCTTTCTTCCTTGAAACGCTCCTCAATTCCTGTTAAGGAATAGAGGGGGGATGTGAATGTGTTCTCCTATTCTGCTCAAACAAAAAACATGTTAAATGAAGATGAGGGTAAGGAATAAACAATGCCACATGACAAGTTTCATGAATTAAAAAGTTTAAAAAAACACACAAAACAAGGTAGAAAAACATCCCTTTTCATTGTTCATCTGCATTACTGGCGTCGTTAAGATTTGAATACTAGTACATACTAGACATATTATGAATGAATATCCAAATAATATAATTATAACGCAGCAAACCTCCTTATGGTTAAAAATTGTTTCCTAAATGAAAAAGGTCAGCAAGAAATGAATATAAAAATATTCACAAGGATTGGTATTTTTAATTGTAGATTTCTCACTCACAAATGAAGTCTCTTATCAGTGTTTATTTTAAACATGACTGATCTGTTGATCATAAATCTTCCTATGAAAGCACGTTCTGTAGATTCTGGAGATCCAGATAATTAGGACACTTTTTTTTTTAAATTAAGAGCTTTTACAATCAATTTAAGTAATCTCTCAATGTGTTGGAGGCAGACAGATATGTAAAATCCACACACATAAAATGCTATCTATTTGCATGGCCTTTCCATGCAGGTGAGTACGGAAATATGTTTGTTTGGGAATTGGGTGAACTGACCCTTTAAAGCACTGTTAGCTGGTGAGCTGGTTCTCATGTAGGAAGTCTGGTGGAGGAGGAGGAGGAGGAGGAGGAGGAGGAGGAGGAGGAGGAGGAGGAGGAGGAGGAGGAGGAGGAGGTTTAATATCTGTTTAATGAAACACACACACACACACACACACACACACACACACACACACACACACACACACACACACTTGACCTCCTCTGTCGCTCTGCTCACTTGAGGAATGTTTCAGTCACACTCTTGTGTGTGTGTGTGTGTGTGTGTGTGTGTGTGTGTGTGTGTGTGTGTGTGTGTGTGTGTGTGTGTGTGTGTGTGGTGTGTGTGTGTGTGTGTGTGTGTGTGTGTGTGTGTGTGTGTGTGTGTGTGTGTGTGTGTGTGTGTGTGTGTGTGTGTGTGTGTGTGTGTGTGTGTGTGGTCCAATTTATTTATTATTATTTATGATAAATAATGTCTTGGTTTCCTCGTTCACTCTTCTGGGCAGACTCAAGGTAGTTGTACTTATTTTTGAATGTTTATCCTTCTGCTAATTTGTACTGTTATTCCACCAACAAGCCTAACTGAGTTACTTTGAGGAACCAGCTGCAATATTAACGTGATGAACGCATTATTATTGTTCAAAGAAATTGACATTCTGCATAATGAGAACTTTCTCTACTTTAAGTATATTTTATTGCCAATATTTTGACTTTAGTACGATTTGTAGTACAGGATATTTACTTACTAAAAAGTGGATTATTGTTCCTTTTACTCTTGTATAATATTCTCGTACTCATAAGTCCTGTGCATCCTTTTTAAGTGCTTCTGCAAAACTGCTGTGTCATGTTTTACTCATGAGATGCATTAGGTGCAGACGCTGCTGTAATCAAGTAGGACATAATGTTGCCATTTACAAAACAGGATGCAAGTTGAAATATACTTATTACAGATGTTAACTGTCATTTTGTCAATTATTTGTAAACAAGACAGCGTCTACAGCCACATGCATGCTCACAATCACAATGCTAACATGTTGATATTGGGCAGCTATAATGTTTATCATCTTAGTTTAGCATGTGAGCATACTAACATTAACTTATGGGCATTAAACACAAAGTGCAAGTAACGCACATTGGAATGAAGTTAGTTTATGACCCAATACAAGCCGAACTAAAGTATTGGACACAGTAAATGCCCTGATGATAGAGCTAGAGGGAAAGAGCAGAAAATCAATGAATTTATTGAAATTCACCTTGATATGTGAACCTCATGGTGGCTTTGGGGAAAGGCATTTTAAATCGTTTACATTTAAAGAAAAAAGTGATTTCTATTAATGATGGATTCGAAAATAGCAGGTTTTGCAGGTTGTCCGTGTGATTGTGGGGATTATTTCGGACTGATAAGTGGCACATAGTGTTTTAACTCCACCTTTCTAGTATCGGCTTAGCTCGCTTGGGATCTCAGCCTGAGGTGAAAAATTCCACGTGCCAGGTACTATTATTTATAAGTATTGCTAATAAAAAGAAGAAGAAAAAAGCATGGGGACTGTGTTGAGCCAAGCCATAACATGCAGAGACTGCGGCCCTGGGCTTTTTTCAAATACCTTATTAAAGAAACACGTTAATTTGTGCACACAGAGAGAGAGAGAGAGAGAGAGAGAGAGAGAGAGAGAGCGAGAGAGAGAGAGAGAGAGAGAGAGAGAGAGAGAGAGAGAGAGAGAGAGAGAGAGAGAGAGAGAGAGAGAGAAGTTCATGAGCATGCTCACTAGCGCACCCCCCCCATTCATAAAGTCAAGTAACCCTCAAAAGGTCCGGTTTAGTTCATTTTAAGGATTCGCACCAAGCAACATCTCCAGGTGCTCCTTTGAGAACCAGGGCAACAAAGTTATGTGCACCCCTGCCCATAACGCAATACTCTCTGTAGGAGAATACATAACATTGGTTCAGCTTTCTCTGAACACATGCATTCCTTCTTGGTCATACATTAAAGGTCCCCTATTGTACTGTTTTTCATCAATATATTATATCTCTCAGATATATACAAAACATGTCTCTGAAGGGTTTGGCTCAAAATACAGAACAGATCGTGCATTGTAGCATTACCCATAATCCCCTCTGTTTCAGCCCTGTTTCCAAAGTGCTGATTCTCTGTCTGTTACTTTAGATGAAAATAAGGAGCCACTCCCCACGCCCCTCTGAGAGAGATTTGGTTAAAATAACACAATGGTGCTCTCGGAAGAGATTCAGGTGATAAGGGGGGGGGGGGGGTTACCTTGGATGGTGATTGGCTAATGGCTACACAAGCCAAAAAAATCGTTATGACATCATAAAGTGGCCTAAATCTGATCAGCTCATTTTCAGACAGGTTTTTATGAATGGATCAGGACAAAAAGTGAGCGAATCTTTTTTCCTGAAACTTTCAGAATCTCTTTACACAGAGGGGACACATGTTATAAAAGACATAAAAAAGTGGATTTTGCATAGAATGTGACCTTTAAATCCTGAAACATAATATCGTCTTATATGACAGAAAACACCAAAGCTTGATAATCTCTGCTAGCAAAGTCAAAGCTTTGAATTCATTTTGAGCTTCAAATACTAATGAAACATTATTATTTATTGTTAAAACTCATATTATCATTCAAGTAGCTCAGATCAGACAAAATCCAGGTCAGCGTTCACTGGAGGTTGTCTTTGTGTCTCTGATGTGTGAAATGATGTCCCGTTGGTTCATCAGTCAATACAGTAATTGGTGGAGGTTGATGAAGACCTCGTCTATCCCTCAGTCTGTCAATGAAAATGGCAGCACGGCTCCAGTCTGACTGACCAGCTGATTTAGCTTTACAGCTTTCAGACATCCAGCGGATACGACTCACATACGGAGCAATTATGTTCTCTTTTACCTCTCGACCGCTTCCCGTCTCTTTCCTGAGAACGAGGACGAGATGGAGAGGGAAAATGAGATTTGAACCGTCTCCACTGTCACTTAGCATTAGTTTACAGGCTCTCGCTGTGAGAGGGCAGAGGAAGCACTTTGGAGTTTTCCAGTCAGGATCACTTTACTGCAACAAGTCATTCAGAGGGAAGGGGGATGTGAGGGGGAGTAGATACAATCAGGCCATGTACTCCAGGGTGTGGAACAGGCCTCGCTATACTTCAATTAAACCTTAAATGGGGTTTTCTGAAGGAAAGGCCTTCATTGGAGACACAGGGAGCTGGAAGCACAGCTGAGCAATCATTCAATTGTATCCTTCATTGACTGTCAGGACATTATAATGATGGTACGATCTGATAGCACCATTATTGTAGAAAATGTACAATAGTCTAATCGAATTAAAAATAAATAAATACTAACAGAGCATGTCATTGACTTTTTGTATGCCTCTGTGCGGCAACAGCTGATGCTCGAGGCATTATGTTTTTTTGGGTTGCATTTCCTTAATTTGGCACACACATCCAATCAGACTCGAAGATGAACTGAATAGATTTTGAGGGTCAAAGGTCAAGGTCACTCTGACCTCTCGTCTGTCCAATTTTTGTCAACTGAACTAAATCCTTAAAAGGGAATAGTTTTACATTTGGTTAAAGAAAATCCACTTAAACTGATACGATTTTGGTGGACAAACGTCAAAGGTTTGTGACATCACGAAAACATGTTAAGCCTTATCCGAAGAAATCATACGCTAATTGTGACAATCTTTCAGAAATGTGTAACAATATAAAATGATAGATTGATACAATTTTGGAGAGACATGTATGTTAACTGCAACTTCAATAATTCAAGTATCCCTACACCTTTTGTAAATCCATTTCAATCAGAATTCAGATTCCTATTGTTTTTAACCAATATCACCATGGGTACGTGTTGTTTATACATTTGGACGACATCCACAGGTGATGTAAAACTGCAGATCTGAGTAACTGTGGGGGGATTAGGAAGGAGCTGACGATCACCTCTAGCTTCTCCACTCATTTAGCCTCGCTGTTTTTCCCTTCAGGCGGAGTACGAGGTGACTCCAGATGAGAAGAGGAAGGAGTCCGGCCTGGAACTAGTCGACAAATACTTCAACCCAAAGGTAGATGCTGCTTTAAAGGACCTCTGTCAATGTCTATGTTTATCTGGGGATAGCCATTCTATACCAACTGTGTATACTTGAAATTATTGGTGTGACATGATAAATAGACAGGACAAATTTAGATTGATTTCGAACTTTCTGGGCAGCCCTGGCTTCTATATATAATCTGAAATTCTGCACACTTTGACATAACAGTTATATTTCCTTGATATTTAAACTAGAAAGTATTCTACAGCCTTATGCTGCGTTCACACCGGACGCGATGCGATGTTTGGGGGGCGGCGCGATTACATGTAAAGTCAATGCAGAGACGCGGACAGACGCGAATTCCCTCCGACGGCGAGCATGAAGCGGTGGACAAACAAACAAACTGAGACAACATAAGCCCCTTAGCAGAGTTAAAGATGAACTGTAACTTGAACACCTTAAAGCAAAGTGACAATGCACAGTAATTCATATTATTGTAAGTGTCTGCACTCCCATGATTCCCCTTGTATTTCCTGATAAAGTTAGTCTATCTCTGCTTCAGTTTTTCACCTGCTTCTGTTTTTATCTGCGTGCATACAAGTCTGGGCCTGCAGAGTGACGAAGATAATAATCTATTCCGCACCATCGTAATTCCAGTTTATCCAGCTTTCCTCTGTGAGTGTTCTGTCAGGGTTTGAGTCACGGTGTTTACCTGGACTTAATGTGTTCTTTGCGGTGCAGTCGGAGGACCACGTGCCTGAGGTGGAAGACGCCATGATGGCTCAGTGCAACGAGAGGCTGCAACAGGAGGCCTGCAAAGAGCTCTTCAAGGACTGTACCAAGTAAGATCACAGGGGGGGACTCATCTGGCTATTATGATTTGGCAGACGCGATGTTAGGTCAGAGCTGTCAGGTCCTTGGTCTCACTTCTGAAAATGTTACTGTTTTAATGACTTGATAACACACGAAATACACTCATGCATTTTGTTGACAAACAAGGGGTTTAATATTCACCACCATTCAGTGTAAAGAAACATTTATTGAGCCATTACATGAATAGATACAATGTGCAATTACATCACTGTGTTGCCTTTAATGGTTCCACATGAGGGATCTTTGTAGCACTGATGGTGCAGAATTACATCTCAGAAACTGTCAAATAAATGATTTATTATACGACTTGTGACACACAATAGCAACTCAGTGTAAACTTTTCTCGGTCTAGACCAAATTACTTGTACTGCAAGTGTGAAAGTGACCACATTAAAATGTTAACACAAACAAAAACATGGCTGTAAAAACAGATACAACGAAATAAGTTATGTATATTAGACTGCCCTGACAAACACTGGTATATTTGGGAAAATGCATGAAATGAGATACAGGCAGTTGTAGGCAAAGTCTTACCGAATTGAATTGAACTGAATCGTGAAATAATACCAAGTTATATCCAGGTCATTTCCCATTAAATAAAACATGTATTCTCCTTTCTCTCTCTGTGAGAGGTTTCTGTTCTCATCGCATTAAAGAAATCCTGTGATCTAGCTACATTTATTCAAAGCACATCGAAACAAGTGCTGCTAACAGTCTAACAGTCAGCTCTGTCTCTACTTCAGGTTTTTGGCAGAGTCTAAAAAAGGTTACAAGGTCCAAGTCATGAGTCGGTGTGGTGTTAAAAGTCAAAGCTCTTTTTGTTGTTTGATGAAGAGGTAGATTATCAAATGTCTGACTCAGGTGTGATATGAGTCCAATTCATGAGCGTCACATCTGTTGGCCTTTGTGGACAAGTATCCCAGCGTGCATTTTAGAAACATATCAAACAAACGTTATAAGCGTGAAAGAGTGTGATAGCCTGGGTTTTGCCTTAAATACGTTTAAAAAAGTCACAAATACAAGAAACAATGGTCACAACAGAGCATCTTCAGGCCTGTGCAATCTGTTCTTGCTTTGGATTCTCTAGTATTTCTAAAATGAGGAAGTTCAGTTCGTAAAGGTTAAAAGTACTGAGCATTAATGATAGTTGGAAAAAGTTAAGCTGTGATGCAGAGAATCTTAAAATGACATTTAAATGACTAATGGAAATAAGAAGTTGCATTATATGAAGTAAACAAACATTCAATAGAGACATATAAACAGAAATGGAAAAGTTTTAGTACAATAGTTTATTGTTCATTCCATACACAACAAATTGAGTAACGTCCTCTATCGGCTCTGTTCATGCTTGTTGTGAAGTGAAAGGCTGCACAGATGCCAGTTTGTTAAGTCAAGTACAAGATTCAGTATCAACACTACAAATCTAACCTTTGTCTATATATGTCTGCTAAAAAGGTAAGGGAGAAGTCTGGTGATGTTCTTAAGGTTTCATTATTTTAAAACTCTCGCGTGAAATTCCACTTAAATATTATAGTGTGATTTAATTTCTACATTGAATTGAAACCAATAACCTCACATTTAACCCATATGCCATTTTAACTAAATATGTGTCCAATTTGAAACAGTTTTTTCAGGGTTGTGCACACTGTTGCAAAAATCCTGCCAGTTACACACAATGATTTTATTTCAATAATTTCCCAAATGCTTTCTCTTCTCACATTTTCAAATGTTCCTTGCTCCAAAGCTGACCCTTTTTCCGTGTGTTTTTCCCCCCAGATTGATCCACGACTACCTGAGCGTGGCTCCCTTCGCTGACTACCTCGACAGCATGTACTACAACAGGTTCCTCCAGTGGAAATGGCTTGAGAGGTAAAGTGTGTTATCAATGAGAGAAAACACCTTCTTAAACTGTTTCTGTTTCTTCCTAGTGTGTACATCAGCTAAATGCATCATTTCATTAACACACACACCACTTCAAATCTCACCTGGGCTCATTATGAGGCTCCGGTGTTCCTTCACTCCACCTCAGTACTAGTAACAACACGCTCAGCAGTGGTTGCCTCACTCCTTCCTTTCCAGTGTCCTCATGTCCTCTGAGTTACGGGGGTGAGAACTAACACAATTCAGAGTGATATCAGCGTTACAAATTACAGGACAGTAGTTAGAAATTGCTCAAGACTTTCAGAGCAGTGAAGGTTACAGAATTCTACTGTTACAGAAAAAAACTCAGAAGGTTTGTTTAGTGTCATTATGGGTCGAGTGTTGCAGGAGGTACAGCAGGTAAATCTGTCCTCACAGTAAAGAACTATAGGTTACTTACGTAACCCCAGTCTCAGAGTAACATGATGTGAGATGTCTCACTATGGGATGCGCCTCATCGCGGAGCAAATAGATCACCAGCCAGGCGGAGCAAAACCTGGCATATCCAGCACATCTTCCCTTTCTCGGTCAGGGAGGTTGGTGAGGTTGAGCCATCTCGCTCTTTCCTGCACCACCATGATCCCCATTACTTTGCCCGTGGCCTGGACGGCGCAGCCCTGGACACGGAGGAAAATGTCCGTGACCGCTGCCATCTCGTCCAGAGTGGCTGCTCCCGGGCTACCCGACAGGTCCTTGCAGAGCTCCGCTTGGTAGGCGGTTAGCAGCGAGGACACGTTCAGGGCCCTGGCGGACAGCGCTGCAGCTTTATAGGACTTTTCAGTCATTGTGGACTGAAAGCGGTCCGACTTTGCTGGCAGAGTGGGGTTCCTGCTCGGTGAGGGGCCCACCTTTGGTAGAAGGTGGGCCGCTACCAGCGGTTCCATGGGCGGTATGCGGAGCAGGCCGAGCCTCTCCATTCCATCGCAGTCCAGGGAGGAGGCACCCTGGATTGGGACCTTGTTGCTGAAGGGCCGGTCTCTCCACGAGCCCGACACTTCATCCAACATTTCTGGAAAGACCGGGAGGAGTTGCCTCCTTTTGCCCGCTGTTTGGTGAAGATGCTTCCCCTCGTAGCGGGACCTGGAGGTCTCCTTGGCCATTTCGGGCCATGGAACGTTGAGTCTGACCGCAGCGCGTTTGCACACGGCCTGCAGGTCCATGCTCAGACCGGGCGAAGCTGGTGTGCTGTCGCCCGGGAGAGCAGCCCTCGCTCCAGGCTTTGCAGCCTGGGCCGATGACATGAAGGTGTCCTCTTCTTGTTCATCTGACTCAGACAGGAGGAACGCCAGGGCGTCCTCCTCATCGTCCTCCTCATCGTCCTCCTCATCGTCCTCCTCATAGTCCAGCTCGAGGACATCCTCCGTGGGTGAGACCATGGTGAGGTCTAACCGGGAGCCCCAGCTTGGTAAAGCGCGGGAATCCGTTCCCGCGTGTCTTGTCGTCACCGGGTCCCGGCCTGCCAGGGCGCGGGATTCCGGTTCTGAGGCCATCGCTGATAGTGAGCCCCAGACCGACACGGAGAGGGGTTCGCTCTCTGTGGCGGACGCCCCCGTGTCTTGACTGCCGGCCGGCGGGTCCATGGACGGGTCCTGTTCCGACAGGCTAGCTTGTCTTGCTAGCCATCGGCGGAGGCTCTTGACTGTGAAGCGGACACAGTGTCCGCATGAGCCGGGGTTGTCGATAGCCCAAGGCAGGACGAACAGACCTGGTGTGTGTCTGTGCCCGAGATCTTCAACCCGCAGCCGCAGAGTCGAGCCACCGAGTCCCTGACTCCTCTGGTGTGAGGGAGAGAGGCGTCCATCTTGGTCGCCTCGTGGCGTGGAGAGGGCCCGCTCTCGACAGGTGGGACGGGAGAAAAAGGTATTACCACCTTGTCCTTAATCCGGAGAAAAAAGGACGGTGTGGGTCTTTTATTCCCGGAGAATACTGACTGGTGTGGCAGTATGCTCCTTTTTTAATCCTTTTCCCCTCCGTGGGGAAGAGAAAAGAAAAACTTCCTCGCTACCGTGGTGTCGATAGAGAGGGAGCGAGCTAGCAACAGGTGTGCTGCTAGCTTGAAAAAATCGGACCAACCTTACTTTCTCGTAGAGAAGGGCGAGGTCGATTTTAAGTACTAACGGCGTTAGTACTACCGTCTTCCTGCGAAGCAGAAGGAGTAGCCGGCGAGTAGCCGGCGAGTAGCCGGCGAGTAGCCGGCGAGCGCCCGTCGACCGAAATGGGTATTTGGGTTCAGTCTGTGGACCGTGAAGCTTGCCCGGCTACTGTGAGATGTGCTCTGAAGCGAGAAGAGGTGTTTGAATGACGCATGCGTCGTGGCGCAAGCTACTTATAGGGGGTGAATTCCCTGACGCTGACGTCAAGATCACCAGCCAATCAGGATTGGCGTAATGAGATTGATGCTTCTGTTTGCTCCGCGATGAGGCGCATCCCACAGTGAGACATCGAACGTGTGAATGAGAACACTCATTTAGGTCCAAAACTACGTAAGTGGTGTTCCATTTCTATAAATATAAGTAAACAAATAAGCGATGGCAAGCTCCAAACAGTGTGCAAGATGCTCCAGTTTGTAGTCTGTCTGTGTGTTACTGTACTGATTAAATAAACTACAATAACAACAGTGCAGCTTTCTTGTCATTGGCCGATCAAGTGCATCCAACAAGAAACACACACTTGTAATATATTTTCAAATGGCTTCAACACAACGTCTTAAGAGAATTTGTTTATGGTTGTGTCTTTACTCTAAAATAAGGCATTTTGTCTCACAGTAGGACTGCCAATTAAGCATGACATGTAATTGGATGATACTCCTGTAGCCAAAAAGTTGATCCAGTTTTATTGCTGGCTCAGGGGAAATACTGGGGTCTGAACTCCTGATATTCAAACGTACTGATTCAGAACAGAATCACATAATTTGTTGGTGGAGGAATACATCTGTCATTATAATAATGGTTGTTATGAGTTTGTTTACAGACAGAGAACATTTGTCTCAAAGAACCCTGATGGTTCCCGACTCCTCTTTAAATCCTCACTGATGCTGTAAACATGCTCTCTAGCCCTCAGTGCATGAGTGTTTAGTTGTGATGGTTAAACTGGGACTTTCTAAGGATCATCTGAAACAACCACGAGTCCCCAATCCCCTATCCATCCACATGGGATCCATTGGCGTGAATACAAAAGATAGCACCTGAATCAACAACAGATAAAGACCTTCTAAGAAACCCAAATAAATGTCAAGAAAGTGAAAGACAAAGCAAGGACTGACAGATGTTATGTCTGTGTGCCCTCCAGGAACAGTGTTGGCTTCTTTCATCATTATTTACTGCAGAATGAGGACTTCCAGCACCTCGAGCTGATATCAAATAAAACTAAAATTAATGTCTGACCTCTTACAGCTTTCCAGGAACTGTATAAAGTTGGCAATGGGGAATTGTTGAGTTCTTCAAGTTTTTCAAACTTCAGTGCGTGTAGTGTACATTTGTTTATTAAAGGGACCCTATTAAGCTTTTTGAGTTCTCCTTTCCTGTAGTGTGTACTATAGGTTTTTGTGCATGTAAATGGTCTGCTGTGCTGGGTCCAGGCTCAAAGGCGTATGGCACTCTCAACTCTTTCCAGGACAAGCCGGGGTCCTGCCTGCCTATAGCTTTGCCGATATCTGTGTTGATAGGTATTAGATTAAGAGCGGTGAATCATCTTAGATACAGGAAGCGCTCAAAAGTTTGTGTGAGTTTATCTAATTTAGCAGTGATTCCATGTCAGCCACAGCTTGTTACAAAAAACCTGACTGATAGTGTGTTTAACAAACTAAATGTCAGGTCTTTGGCAGGAAAAACATTTTTAATCAATGATTTCATCACTGAGCACAATCTCGATTTTATGTTTTTAACAGAAACTTGGATTGAACAAAATAACAGTGCAGCTGTTCTTATCGAATCAACCCCTCCCAACTTTAGTTTTATGAGTCAGGAAAGAATGCATAAGAAAGGGGGTGGAGTTGCTATTCTGTTCAATGATTCCCTTCAATGCAGGAAGACATCTTATGGGAACTTTGATTCTTTTGAATATGTGGCCATTCAGCTGAAATGCTCCTCTGGAGCTCTGTTCCTAAATATCTATAGACCACCCAAATACTGTGCAAGCTTTTTTGATGATTTTACTGAACTGCTGTCTATAGTGTGTATTGACTTTGACCGTCTAGTCATTGTTGGTGATTTTAACATCCATGTTGACAACCCCCAGGACAGAGGGGCTAAAGAACTGTTTTGTGTTCTTGATAGCTATGGACTGACTCAGCATGTGACGGAGCCCAAGCACAATAAGGGGCACACTCTGGACTTAATTATCTCAAAGGGTCTGAATATCTCTAAGGTTGTGGTGACTGATGTTGCACTCTCTGACTATTCCTGTGTTTTCTTTGAGAGCTCTATTTCTGTTCACACAAGTGTTCAAAAATAGGTAACCACAAAGCGATGTTTAACTGAAAATACTAGGGAAATGTTTACTCAGAATTTTTCTTCCACACTTGCCCCTGCTAACATCTCAGTAAATGAGCTAGTAGATCATTTTAATTCAAAAATTAAAAATGTTATAGATGCCATTGCCTTGTTTGCTACCGTCGACAGACTAACTAACCCCCCAGTGTCAGTAGCCTCTGAATTTCTATCCACCAGGGCGTGCAATGATTTTGCCTTTTTCACTGACAAAATTCAGAAAATCAGACAAGCAGTCAGTGCCTCTGCATCAGGAACAGCAAATGTGTTGTCTCTGTGTCCACTTAACATCAATTCAAACACCATGACACAATTCCATCAGATTAATGATAAAAACCTGGAGGACATTATACAACTTCTGAAATCCTCCTCCTGCTGCCTTGATATTATTCCAACTGGATTTTTCAAAGATGTTTTGCCTTGCATGGCCTCAGATCTACTTCATATAGTAAACAAATCTCTTCACTCAGGTATTTTTCCACAGGCCCTGAAAACTGCAGTCATTAAACCGCTCTTAGGTAAAATCATTGAAAAAGTTGTTTTTCAACAGTTGAGTAATTATTTGCATTTAAATAACTGTTTCGATGTGTTCCAGTCAGGCTTTCGTCCAAACCACAGCACTGAGACTGCTCTTGTAAAGGTCTTTAATGACATCCACTTAAACACAGACAGTGGCAGGACTTCAGTGTTAGTATTATTAGATCTCAGTGCTGCGTTTGACACTGTTGACCACAGCATATTACTGGACCGACTGGAAAACTGGGTGGGACTTTCGGAAACAGTTCTAAATTGGTTTGAATCCTACTTAAAGGATAGAAACAACTTTGTTTCTATAGGTAAATACACATCTGAGTTGAAAAATATGACGTGGGGTTCCTCAAGGCTCCATCTTGGGGCCTCTTCTCTTTAACATCTACATGCTACCACTGGCTCAGATAATGAAAAACAACAAAATAAGTTACCATAGCTATGCAGATGACACACAAATGTACGTAACAATTTCACCAGGAGACTATGCTCCAATTCAAACACTGAGTAAGTGCATTGAACAAATCAATGACTGGATGTGTCAGAACTTTCTCCAATTAAACAAAGATAAAACTGAGGTAATGGTTTTTGGAGCCAAGGCAGAACGTTTAAAAGTTAGCGCTGAGCTTCAGTGTGCAATGTTCAAACCAACAGATAAAGCCAGAAATCTAGGTGTAGTCATGGACTCTGACCTGAGTTTCAACAGTCACATTAAAACAGTTACTAAATCAGCCTACTATCACCTAAAGAATATATCTAGGATTAAAAGACTAATGTCACAGCAGGATTTGGAAAAACTACTGCAATGGTGTCTTCACAGGTCTCACTAAAAAATCTATTAGGAAGCTGCAGCTGATTCAGAACGCCGCTGCTTGAGTCCTCACTAACACTAAGAAAGTGGATCACATCACTCCTGCTCTGAAGTCTTTACACTGGCTTCCTGTGTGTCAAAGAATAGATTTCAAAATACTGCTGCTGGTTTATAAAGCACTGAATGGTTTAGGCCCAAAATACATTTCTGACCTCCTGCTAAATTATGAACCATCCAGATCTCTCCGGTCTTCAGGGACTGGTCAGCTTTCTGTCCCCAGAGTCAGAACTAAACATGGTAAAGCAGCGTTCAGTTATTATGCTCCAAACATCTGGAACAAACTCCCAGAAACCTGCAGGTCCGCTGCAACGCTGACTACTTTTAAATCCAGGCTGAAGACTTTTCTTTTTGTCGCTGCTTTTAATTGAACTATTCATATCTTAGACTGCACTGTAACTTTTATCCATGTATTTTTTTCTTTTAATGTTTAATTGAAGTATTCATATCTTAGACTGCACTGTAACTTTTATCCATGTATTTTTTCTTTTAATGTTTATTTTATTAGCTTTTCTTTTTAATGACTGATTTTAAATGCCATTTTCTTAATGTCTTTCATTTTTTGTAAAGCACTTTGAATTGCCTTGTGTTGAAAAGTGCTATATAAATAAACTTGCCTTGCCTTGCCTTGCCTTGCCTTGCCTTGCCTTGCCTTGCCTTGCCTTGCCTTGCCTTGCCTTGCCTTGCCTTGCCTTGCCTTGCCTTACTAAGATTAACATCTTAACAACAGGGAGTTTGTAAATGTTCTATATTCAGCAGGCAGTAGGCTATATGTATATGCAAATAGCTGACTCTCCTTAAAGATGTATCCTGTTGCTAGGTGAGTCCAATACGTATTGTCTCCTGACAATAGCCGAGCTGATCCTGAATTGCATGAAGCAGGAATTTGTGATTTGCTCCACAGAGATAGCAATACAGGAAAATGAAATCTCATCCGACTTTCACCTGGATACAAGGAAATAAAACGTGCAAATTAGGCATTTATCTTCCTGCCTTTGGTCAGAGCACAACATCATGAAACATGACTCCTAAGAGAATCTCTGTCTCAAGCCAACTGCTGCTGGTTAACAGAGAAACAGCACATTATTTAGTTTTCATGATAAACACCTGTTTTTTTTATTCCAGTTATGAGTAAAACATTCCAATGCGTGTTTGGCTCGTAAGTATTGTACCGTAGAAGAACTTGGGTTCAAAACTAAGCTTAGTTGTTGAATTGAACTGACAAACTTCTGTTTAATATACATGAAGTCGTAAATAAACCCCCTATTTAGGTTTTAACCAATGTGAGCAGAGAAAGAGGACCACTTTGTAAGAATTATGCAAGACCAGCTTAGGGATATCACTGAAGCTTCTTGCAGCTAGGAAAGAAAACACAGCTTAAACACACATGCTGATAGTCTCTACACTATCAGCATGTGTTGACTGGCCAAATGAAGGGATTGAAATACCCACAGACTGATGGGCTGATGGCACAGGACTGGGTCATGTTGATTAGAGGCAGCTGCAACTTTTGATACAACCACTGTTCACACTGAATTAATAGAACATTTTAGTTTTGCGTCCATTGACTATCACCCAGGGAATAACAGGTCAAAGCTAACATCCAATGAAAATTGATTTTGACAGATGTAAGTCAAGATTACCTCTTCCATTAAATTCAATATTTTCCAAGGTGAGGTCACAGTTAGCTCCCGTGTCTTTGTTTTGTTTTTCAGGGTTTACTTACTATTGTTGTTATTCTATGCAACAGTCATTTGGGTGGTAGAATGGTTGTCCACAAAACCAAGGTTCGATGGTTTGATACCCAGCCTCTGCAGTCCAAAAGTGGATGGGTGGCAGATTCCTAACCCCAAATTGACCTCCAATAGCCAACAGTGTGTGAATGGGTGTGAATAGTTCTATTCTGACTTGTACTATATGTGAAAGCACTATGAATGATCACAAAGACTAGAATGTGGTTGTTTTAGATGTCGGCCATTGGGAAGTCTGAAAAACTGCATTTCGTACAGCAATACAATTACAATTTAAAAACATGCAAACACACTATGCAGTTAGAACACATTGTAGACGCAATGTTACTTAGTACGTGTTCTCTAGCAGAGACTTGAACTGTAGTGCTCACCTCAAACGTCACGATTCATTATGCTGGCGTCTGTTTAAAAGACAACTCAGTGGGTCAATACAGGCCTGAATACAAGACTACACAAACCAATACCAATTACTGAAAAACTCATTGGACATCTACCATCGCAGGGTTTATTAAGCATTAAATTACTCATTATCTTTTAATGAGTCCATTCAATTTACCTGCTTCAATAACCAAAGTGTCCAGGGACCGGGTCATTGGTGGTGCTCCTCATTAGCAGCTTCAGTAATCCATACACTGATGACTAACTGCACACTCAAAAACAGCTTTTAAGATCACTGTTGAAACACTGAGCTTCAATGGCAGCTACCAGTCACACAAGGTCATTATTATTTTGAATACACTTCACCAGCATTCAAATTTACATTCACCTTAAAACACGTATTTTCCCCATAACATCTATTTCAACGTCTGTCCCACAAACTCTGACCTGAATATCCACACAATGAAAGCTCAAACAGTTGAATAGCTTCGTTATCACATTCACAGATGCATTTAAATAAAAAAATCAAAGGCCCTTTTCACCATAACGTAAAATAAACCCTAGACATGAATGATGCCCCAAGAAGGATCCACATTTGACAACTACTATGCATCTGCATCAGCAAAAGTGTTAATAACTTTATATTAATAACGTTATGTTACGTACTAACATGTGTTGCAGTCATTATTTATATGAGTTTCTGTTTGTGTCCAACAGGCAACCAGTTACGAAAAATACATTCCGACAGTACAGAGTTTTAGGGAAAGGAGGCTTTGGAGAGGTGAGTGCATTCAATTTACGACTTTAAAGAGGCC
The DNA here is from genome assembly GCF_902827115.2 of Pseudochaenichthys georgianus. Taxonomy (NCBI): domain Eukaryota; kingdom Metazoa; phylum Chordata; class Actinopteri; order Perciformes; family Channichthyidae; genus Pseudochaenichthys; species Pseudochaenichthys georgianus. The sequence goes on along the minus strand of NC_047516.1, from coordinate 6,002,341 downwards.
CTTTTATGCTGTTTGGGGTGTTGCCTTTCCTGTAGTGTTATAGGTTTAAGTGCATGTAAATGGTCTGCAAAGGTTTGAATCTAAAAGTTCCCTCCAGACGGAGTTTCTCTCCCCCCCACCCCCCTCCCCGCCTAAAACGCCTCCATTGGATTCATTTTTGAACATTAAAGCATGGAAACATGTCACAGTAGAGGCACAAAATAAAATTATGAACCTGAACATTTGCATAATATGTCCTCTAAATAATTGTATTTTTTTTTTTACACAAAACACAAGGAAGAGGATATTATCTTATTGATAAGTACAAATAATAAATATATGAAAAAGAAAAGGGTAAGGGTTAGAGAGAGGCTGACATGTATAAAGAAGTATGTATAATGAATGATTCAATGCAGGACAAATCAACTTTTATTCCTCAGTAAATTATGCTGGCTCCTTCTGGACGAGTCGGTAATAAGTTGCATCATCCCTCAGTTTTTTCCAAATTAGGCTCATTAAGGCGTTTCAGAGGTAAAGCTGTGTTAGAGCTGTATAGTTTCTAAGTAATGGTGGTGTATAGCTTTACTCTATTTATTTTAGGCTTTACCAGATTTGTTGATGATAATGTGATATACATATGGTTTTACTATATGAACCTTCTAACAAAGTAACAGAAGTTAAGCAATTAGGCTTTTTTGTATCCACACAAATATCTGATAATTGTTGCATATACATAAGTAGACATTTAACTCAAATAACTAGTTATAGCAAAATGTTAATATTTTCCCTCCTACAAATCCGGTTGCTAAACTGCATCTATGAACTGCATCTAAGAGGTTCAGTACCAAACTGTTATTTTGTAACTCTTGCAACAAGTCTTCCAACTTAATGGAAGCGCAATGCTTATCTTCTTAGTGTGTGCAATGAATACAGAGTATTATAAAAACATTGGTGGTTATTTTAAACCATGTTGGGTACAGAGAAAGAGGACAGCGTAGAAATGGATGAGAAAAAAAAGAAAGATAAGGGTTGAAGATAGTTTAGATGATATTGAAATAATGCAGTTAAAAGGCATGCCACTTTCTCTAACAAGGCGCTCATTTTTAACACCCTGAGGTGCCATCCTGTGTTACCTTATGATCTGATCATTTACAATCACAGTCTTGTTTGGGGTTAGAAATGAGAAGTCACAAGATGGGCTTGTTTTTATTAAGAGGGTGTATTGTTTATTTTGTGGCTGCATCTTTTTATATGTATACATGGAAATAAGAGTTGTCAACTTTTTCCTCATTTCTACGCTGCAGGTGTGTGCGTGTCAGGTACGGGCCACGGGGAAAATGTACGCTTGTAAGAAACTGGAGAAAAAGAGAATAAAGAAAAGGAAAGGAGAGTCCATGGCGCTCAATGAGAAACAGATCCTGGAGAAAATCAACAGCAGATTTGTAGTAAGCATCGCATTTTATTCATACCCTTTTGTACCTCCTTTTGTCACTTGAATTGCATTTATGGTTTGACCCAAATTCAATTTCTTGTGTTTTGTTTCAATTTGTGATCTGTGCCATGTTATAAAAGCACTTTGAACTGCACCTCATGTATTAAAAGTGCTATACAAATTCAGTTTATTTGTAATATTATTATTGTTATTATTAATAGTATGTCGACCAACATTTTTTTAAATCACTGTCCCATTTTTTTTTTAAACAGTTTTTTAATCTTAAACAGATAATGTTGTAGTCTGTCCCTTGGACAGGCAAGTCACCCCCAAACTTGTTGGTTCCTACTTAAAAGTGTGATTCAGTAATTTCCTACAACAGATTGGCACCGTAGTTTTTAGAATTTCTTTACACAGTGAGTAAGGAAAAGAGCATTTGTCGGGGACTATTTTCAGTGGTGGATTAATATACATTTGACGCTCTAGTGATATTTTAGTTTTCTCAAAAGGAGACAACTGAAACTCTTCACCTATTCCTCCTGAGTGACTCTCTTTGTGCGTCAATGGGATGTGATGGCTGCAACATTAACAACTGCAGTAATTAAAAGACAACCTGGTTGTTTGTCCCGTCTCTGGTCGGGTTTGATTCTCTGCCAGCAACCTTTGTTCAGCTTTTTTTAATTTGGACTCAGTTGACTGGTCCGGGCTCCCGGGCCGCGGAGTCCCTCATGGCTCCAAAGCAAAAACACAAAAACAACAGACTTCATTAAAGAATTTATTTTTAAGAGGTTTTGGCAGCAGGTGGCAGGTAGTTGTTGGGAGGACGTGCACATAATGGTGATGTTAGCCTCCTAAACATCCTACAGTTAAGGGGAAATACTCCAGGACATATTTTAGATAGATTTAGTAAATGTTACTTTAATGCACTATAATTATGTGCCTCAGTTATTGACTGTTGATAATGAACCTAAAATAGAATGATCACCAATGTCTGCATAACTCTCATCTATTCAGAGCATTTTAGCCTCTTTTAGCTTATTATTTTTGCTTTTTATGGCTCTACTATATATATGATCTTTAAATGTTTTCAACTGTTACACAACATCTCAAAATATGAAATAAACAACTTTTACTATTTCCGAGAACCAGAAAAACTTCTGTAAAATGATTTTTCCAGAATCAGAATCCATGTATTCATCCAACAAAGGGGAAATGTACGTTGTTACAGAGATAGATAGAGATGAAGAAAATAAAACAATATAATATTTTTTTTAAAGGCGTGCACATAGTATTTAAAATAACAATTCTTACAATTAATTCAAATTATTACAATTTATGTCTAAGCAACAGTCCAAAACAATATTCATGTTACTCTGAAGCTAGAATTATGGTAGGTTTAAAATGTTTGTGTAATTGATCAAAACACAAGTATTTTCTTATGATTAAACTACCAGAACTATATGATTTGAAGATATAAGCTCTCTAACATCTCAGCAGCATTTACACCTAAAACATTTCCCTGCATTAACACATCACCTTCCTCTGTCTGTTTCCAGGTCAGTTTAGCGTACGCCTACGAGACGAAGGACGCTCTGTGCCTGGTGCTGACCCTGATGAACGGGGGGGACCTGAAGTTCCACGTCTATCACATGGGCGACGCCGGCTTCGACGAGAAGAGAGCCGTGTTCTACTCTGCAGAGATCTGCTGCGGGCTGGAGGACCTGCACCGAGAACGCATCGTCTACAGGTCTCTGAGCCCCTCGGACGATTGTCTCATGATCTGTCCTCTTTGGCCTCTTGTCTAACTGGCTCTTCTCTTCATTCTGTCACACAGAGACCTCAAACCAGAGAACATCCTGCTGGACGACCACGGTGAGTAGCATTATTAAGAAGCATATTTAAATCCTTGAAATCTCAGATAAAAATCTAAAACATCTGAATTTGGTTAGAACCAGTAGCGGAAAGTAACTAGGTACATTAACTTAAGTGCCGATTTTGTACTTTATACAGTACTTTTTTTTAGTCAAATACAATTTTTAAGTGTTTCTGCAGACATTCAATCAGAGGTCTAAAGGCAGTGTTGGAAGGTAATGAAGTTCATTTACCTAAATACTCTCCTTAAGTACAATTTTGAGGTACTTGTACCCTATAGCATTTTCATTTTATGCTGCTTTATAATTTTACTCAACTACATATTGGAAGCCAATATTGAAATGTGTACTCCTCTACATTTACTTACAGGTCCTTTTTGTGCATGTGTGTGTGTCTTTTGGGCCTAATGTGTGCAGTTGTAAGAGTAAACCAACACCAAAGAGAAAAACAGAATTTTCCCTCGAGATTAATAAAAGTTCATCTTAATCTTAGTTGCTTCATCATTTTAGATTATTCCTCTATAGAAAAGATGAATTTAATAATAAATAAACATTGGCATATATTTGTAGATTAAGATATCCAGCAGCAGTTTACAAAGTAATTTAAATAGCACCACTAGCATAAGCATTATGAACACATTAATGCCTCCATCATCATAATCCAGGTTATATAGGTTAACATAGGTTGTGACATGCACTGTTACCTGTCTGTGGGATGCTTAGGATAAGATAATATACAATAAGAACTTGATCTGGTGCATTTACTTGTGACCGAAGCTCAACAAAGCTCAACAGTCCTTTTTAAAGAAATACATTTGTGAGAGTATTTCCGCTGTGAATCACCAGAGGGCACTCTGACTCCGGCAGAACTGATCCTGAAACCTGAAGCTTTCAGAGAAACTCTCCTCCCTCAGAGTCTCTGCTAAATATTCTCATTACATCCCACAGTTAGACCTGATCTAAAACCACATTCAAAGATCAGAGACAAACAAGAATGCAATGTTCTAGTATGAGAACATAAAGATGATACGATAATACCTCATTGTCGGATCGAGTTGGTCATTTTTCTTGCAAATAAAGTCCTAAGACTAATATCCACCCACAAAACCAGACACCTGAGTTTGGTTAGAACAGAATCAATATGTTTCCAAGATTTGTTAAAAAGTATTATATTATGTATGATCAGGATAAAAGAAATGGAGCTTCAACAAAACTGCAAACCATTACAATGCTTAATTATTACTAATAGAGCTAGGGTAAATAGATTCATCATTCAAGTCGACGTTTTTTTTCCTTAGTTTATGAAGACAAACTACTGCAACTGGAGTGTAAACATGGATCATTTGCTCAGATAATGCATATCCGCTGGTGGTTGTAACTTACATTCTGCACAAAAGGAAACAAACATAAAGGTCTTTATCACATGATCTTCTCAGGGTGATTCATGAATCACAAGATACAAATCAGCAACACGAAAGTCAACATTATACAGCGCATTAAGAGTTGCAGCGAGACGTGTATGAACCCAGCAATGTTGACAAGTGACAAGAATAATAGAGCTAAAATAACCAAAAAGTCAGTACTTAAAACATAATTCTATTAATCATTTTCTGTTTGGTATCAGAATTAAATAATCCAGGTACAAGAAAACATAGAATCAATGTCCCTTTACTGTATATACACCAAACAGTCAAGTCAAGTGTATGTATATAGCACATTTAAAACAACCTCAGTGGACCAAAGTGCTTTCCAATTTTAAAACAAGATAAGCAGCAATTAATAAAAGAATAAAGATATGATTGTACACTGGTAAAAATGTATCAAATGAAAAATAAATACAATAACAGGTATGCGAAAAATGATGTTTCACTTTGGCTCATTTCTTGGATTCTTCTACTCTGACCTCTCTTTTATGTTGTTTAGGAAGGTCAGTGATTACCTTGCAAAAAATGAAAGCACATACTGAAATGAACCTGCACAATATTCTTTCATGTGGAAATTCAATGTTCCACTTACATTTTACAGAAAAAAAAGACCCAGGTTATCATTTTCTGAATCAGATTTGTGTGTGTCTTCAGGCCACATCCGGATCTCAGACCTGGGTTTAGCGGTTCATGTTCCAGAAGGACAGACCATCAAAGGACGGGTGGGAACCGTAGGATACATGTGTAAGTAACCTCCGACCTTTATCCAGTTCTACACGTCTTTAATAGAAACTGTTTCTCTACCTCTGCTTTATTTCGACCAATGACGAAATATGAGACATTGCTTTGTGATCAGCTTTAATATATTACTGCTTAGATTTATTATAATTTTTTTTCATTTTGTCTTTCAGTTTTATCTTTGTTTCTTCACCTATGTTATATGTAAATATAGGAATTTAAAAAAAATATTACCTGAGTATTTTCATTTTATACTACTACTCTACTACATTTTGGAAGCAAACTTTTGTACTTATTACTCCACTACATGTATTTGACAGAATTATTATTATTATATTATATTATTATTATTATTTATAATATAAATGCAGAATACTAAGGGGAAAAAGTTTAAAATATGATTAATTGGTAAAGATGAAACAATCCAATTCATATTTAAGTAACTAAAACCATGAGTGGGTTACAAGTGGGAGTACTTTTACTCCTAATACTTAAAGTACATTTTACTTATCGTACTTAAATACTTGTATACGTATGTAAAAATATGACTTTATATACGGAACAAAGCGCATCTGTTAAATGAAATAAGATAAGATATACTTTATTGATCCAAAATTGGGAAATGTTTTCGTTACAGCAGCATGTTAAAACAAAGGTATTGCACATAATCTGGAAAACAAAAAGAGTAGAAAATAACCAAACAGAAAATATAGAAAATAACCAAACAGAAAATAAAACAGAACAGAAAATATAAATATATAAAAGTTGACCGTGAAAGATACAAATCTGACAATAAACATTTTGAAGGGCCAAATAACAGCAAACATAATTTAAAGTAGGATATTATTTACATGAAGTTTGCAATGAATGGCATATCAATTAAATGTAAATGTATACATAAAAGGTAAACATAGAAAACAGGAATAAACCTTATTTCAACGCAGAACTTTTAGATTCTGTGTTTCTGTGTTCCAACAAATGCCTTCCTTCCCCCTCCAGCTCCGGAGGTGGTGAAGAACGAGCGCTACACGTTCAGCCCCGACTGGTGGGCGTTGGGCTGCCTGCTGTACGAGATGATCGAGGGCCAGTCTCCCTTCCAGCAGAGGAAGAAGAAGATCAAGAGGGAGGAAGTGGAGCGGCTAGTGAGGGAGGTGGAGGAGGAATATTCCAGCAAGTTCTCCGAGGACGCCAAGTCCCTGTGTCGAATGGTGGGTGGATGTTGCACTTGTCTCTAATGTGCTCTGGTCGGTTGCTACCATCTGCTCGCGCTCAATAAATTACCATATCCTAATGAACCTAGGAAAAACTAGAACTGCAAAGAGGAGATGCTTGTTTATAACAATGTGACACTATTTTTTGGATACTGAAGATACATGTTTCTGTCACTTTGGCTGCATCCCTTTCCTCACAGCACCCTGTAAGGCTCCGTTACACAATGGTGGTACTGCATGTACTTCATCTCTAGTTGGCAAACAAGCTTCCTCACTCCCTTTGTGTGTTTTCATCACTTTAGATTGTGTTCACACTGATATTAGCACTGCACAAAAAGAAGTGCAGACTGCTCATTCTTGTCACCAGGACAAAGAGCTTCTTTAAAAAGACAGTTTCCGGTCAAAAAAAGTCTTTCATGGCTCAAATCCTGCAGCAACAACAGAGATTGTCAACAAGCAACACACTTACTGTAGATGTCAAATCAACCAAAGAAATGTATTTGTTATCTTCATCTTTTGATAAGTATCTGAAATTCTATCGCCTCAATATCAGATTTTGACATGGTCGGGCAGAGCAGGTTGGACCCAACTGCAGGATGGACAACGGTTTTAACAGAAAAATACCGTAATTAAAGATTTGAAAACATAAAAAATCAAGGAACCCACAGAAAACCAGAACTTAAATACATGCAGAACTATTCAAAAGGATAAGACACAGCTGGGGAGAGAAGGAAAAGCACAAGGCCATCAGGTGATCAAACAGGAGGGAAAACACAGGGACTGGAAGTAAAAACAGACATAACACAGAGTACACACTTTTCTGATTTCCCAACCAGGGTATCGGAAATGTAAATGTTCCCAGTCTTCTGTCATTGGACATTCCAGCATCATGACGACACTACAGTAGTTCACACCTTATTTGTTTTATTTGTTTGTCTAATTTGTAACTTCCTGTTGTTTTGTATACTCTAGCTTCTGGCCAAAGAGCCCTCAGAGAGGCTGGGATGTGAGCAAGGGGGAGCCTCGGAGGTCAAAGCCCATCCCCTCTTCCGCTCCATCAACTTCAAACGCCTCGCTGCCGGCATGCTGCAGGCGCCATTCATTCCTGATGTGAGTCCACCGTATTTACTCAAGTTCACTGAGAAAGCTTTGTGCTACAAAACTGTCAATTTTAAGATGACTTATTCTTACTCAGAGAGTGACATGATAAAATAAAGAACTTTGATAACATATAATGTTTAAGTTTTATCTCTGAAGTACAAATATAGATCCAGGTAGTGTTAGCACAGGTGTAGCTATTAGCGTTAGCAATGATAGCACAGTTGTAACGACTAAAATCAACAATAGGCCGGGGATAACTAATTTAGATTAGATTAGATAACACTTCATTAGATTAGATTTTGTTGATCCCAAATTGGAAAGTTGTTCTGTTGCAGCAGCATGCTAACAAAGCATTGCACTTATGTTAAAAATATAATCAGTAAATATATACATACAACTAGTAAACAGATACTTATCCATAGTGTTTCTATAGAATACACAATTTTAAATATACAGAATGATAATTCTATCACAATATATATTGATGGTAATCTATGTGTGACTAATAACGTAAATAACGCTATAGCTGCAAGAGTAACATTAATGATCAACATAACTAAATCTTCTTAATCAGTGAGAAAGCTCATTTGTCTCAAAATGTCCTTTTTAAATAGAGTGCTGGAAATGCAATCTTCTCTACAGCACAGGAAGTGGAATTAATGGGTCTGATTAATGCGCATGTCAGTGAGGCTCATTATACGCAGCATCATTAACGTGCAAGGTGTCTGCCACAGCAAGGATTCCCCACAGTGAGCGCATTGCACGTTTAATGTCGGACGATTTGATAAACATTTATTATTCCCTGTAGGGAAATTCAGGTGTGATGCAGCAACAGCAATACGAGTCAAACACAGGATAGGACATATACACAAGGGCTATGAGAACAACAATAAGAGTAAACACGTAGGTAACAGGATGAATAACTGATTGAATTGTTTGAATAAATATACATAGATTTGATATGTGAATTTATTTTTTACCTTTTTTCTACTTTCTATTCCTCTTTTTTCATTCATTTTGCTTTTAATTGATTTGGTATTTGATTTCATGTTTACCCTGGAAAGGACCTTTTTAAATCCTACTTTGAAACCTGGGGGGTATACTACGAAGCAGGATTTTCGCTTAGCCGGCTAAATTCAGGGGAAACTCCGGCTTTCCGGTCCTACGAAGCTGGTTCTCTTTTTAGCAGGCTAGATCTCCATGGTAACTTATGCTTAGCGGCTAACCTGGTCGGGACCAGGTTAGGTTGCAGGCTAAGAGCTCAACTCAGTGAAAGCACCGCCTGCTGACCAATCAGAGCTCAGTGTGCGGAGTTTAAAGCGATCAAGTCATATTACAGGAGAAAGGAAATACAGAAAACTGCCGTCGCAGGAAAGACGGCCGGCAGAAATCACCGACTGTGTGAACGTGAACATGAATAGAATATCACCTCCATCTTCAGAGCAATCTGACTATTATAACATTAGCGTTAAGAAAGCTTACTTACATATCGGCCACAACATAAGTAACCGGATCAGAGTACATTAAGTACAGTCCGCGGCATATCACTTCATAATGTATCACATATCTCCTGATCTGAGTCAGCTGAGCCGTGTCTGGCCGTGCAACACTCACAGTGTCACATCCTGTATGCAGAAGTATTATTTTAAGCAACACATAAGTTGACGAAACACTCGAGACAAATGTAATTGAAGTCAGATCGTGTTTTAGACGGGGCAGTGATATCATAAACCTGTTAATGTACGCATTCAAACACGTGTTCTGTTCCCAGCTGTGTTCACTTTGCAGGTGCAGCTCTGAGGCTTTGATCCTGATCAAGTGTTTAAGTCATGGATGTTTAAAGTTTAACTTCTTCATTTTTGACTAGTATTAAAGTTCACCTTTCATTCAGGAAGTATGACGCTGCGCTGTCAGTGCGCTTCTCCATGTTTGTGATTGGTCGAATGCTCCAGATACCACCCCTTTCATGTGAACGCGCACCTAACTAGATAGGACACGGCTGGCTTGAGCGATCCACTTGATAACCAGCGTCGTAGGACCGTTTAGCGAGAGCGCGTATGTTTTGGATTAGGCCAACCGGCTAACTCAAACATATCCAGGCTAGGTTGAACCAGCTTCGTAGTATAGGCCACTGAAGTGTGTGTGTGTGTGTGTGTGTGTGTGTGTGTGTGTGTGTGTGTGTGTGTGTGTGTGTGTGTGTGTGTGTGTGTGTGTGTGTGTGTGTGTGTGTGTGTGTGTGTGTGTGTGTGTGTGTGTGTGTGTGTGTGTGTGTGTGTGTGTGTGTGTGTGTGTGTGTCATGTGTACATGTGTATATGTACATTTGTATATGTATGTATGTATAGAATTATGTGTATTTATTTATATACATACACACATGGAAACCCACTTCCTAGGTTTGCAGTTCAAATGCTTTTAGTTGTGGTTCTTATAAACACCCTTCTTCAGTTAATCCTGGCATCTTAAATGTAAATGTGTTTTAAATGTTATTCGTCCGTGTGTCTGCAGCCGCAGGCCATCTACTGTAAAGACGTGCTGGACATCGAGCAGTTCTCCACAGTGAAAGGAGTGGAGCTGGAGCCCAAAGACGCGTCCTTCTACAGCAAAGTGTCCACAGGCAGCGTGTCCATCCCCTGGCAGGACGAGGTGAGAGACATTCATAAACACAACCTCTGCAGTAACATCAGATTTTAATATCTTTGTGCTAACGGGACTTACAGTAGGGCAGGAATATATCTCCATACCTTATCGCGATATTTGAAACTAGATAACGTCTTAGAATTTGGATATGTTGATTAATCATAGGTTTTGTCTGTTTTTTTAAAGGATTTTCCCAACTTTCCCAACAAAACATAACTGATATTTATTTATCAAAAATATTATTGCAGGACATTTTTGTTCAAGCACCAATGGTCAACTGTTTAATACCCCTGTGAAATCGATTAAGGGTTGCAGGTTTTCATTTTTTTTAAAATAGGGATTTTTGCCACTTTCAATCCAACAAACATCAAAGATTTAGAGAAGCTAGACTCATATGCCATACGTTCAATTTAAAGATAATGAAGTGAAATCACATTATGATTACCTAGGTTTTTTGGCTGATATCCCACGCCGGACTCTTTGTTGTTGCTGAAGAACAACATGTGTCCTTTGACTTCAACAGTTAAACCTTTTAACAAATGTCCTTTTATATGTCTCTCTGTACACAAAGAATGAAGTTGAGTCTTTTCTCTGCAGATGATCGAGACAGAGTGCTTTATGGAGCTGAATGTTTTCCACCAGGACGGGACGGTTCCTCCAGACCTGGACTGGAGGGGACAGCCGTCTCCTCCGCCCAAACAGGGTCTGCTGCAGCGGCTCTTCGGCCGGCAGGTCAGTGCACCCCCTCACTTCAAAACACCAGCATACTTTTACATTTAAACATCTGTTTGCACCAGCTAGAGATCAGAGCGGTACTCAGAAAACATATATATATATAACCTCATGTGAGAAGCTGCTTAGGTTGAAAAACGTCTCATTGTGACACTCCGCTCTCTGCCCCCCCCCTACAGGACTGCTGTGGTAACTGCAGCGACAGCGATGAGGAGCCCACCAGGCTGTGACAAACACACACACACACACACACACACACACACACACACACACACAGGATCTAATTTGTTTACAACTTTTGCACATTTGTATTTTTAACATAGTACTATCTCTAAATGTCAGAATGTATATTTTCAACATAACCATAATGTTAAATGTTATTTAAAAAATAAAAAGTTGTGAAAAATTACTGGTTGACGCGTTCCAAACGAGGAGACGGGAACTTACGGAAAATGAACTTTTTTTTGTTGCTTTTGTTGATTTTTGGAAGGCTTTATATTTTCACATCCACTTAAACACATGTCCATCTCACTGATCTGGAAGCTGCTGCTGGGGCAGATCCACTGAAACGCTTGCTGTAAAAGTGCCTTGCTGTAGGGCACTGTGGCAGACTAACGGAGGACTGTGCGTACTTTTCCCACTTTGTCCAGGGAATCAAACCAGTGACCTTCAGCTCATGAACTCTGACCACTTTTCTTCTTCCTTCCATTCTGCTGAAATAAACCTCACTGTTCTTTCTTCTATTTAATGTTTTAAAATGAACTTTGCTTGGTTTTTAAATGGAGATGCCAGGGCCAAGAAGTTGTCTCTATCTGCAGATATTTTTACATCAATAGTATTGTTGTTTTTATTTGATTAAGGATTTATTTACACTGTAACTTGTGTTAGTGCAGCTCCTCTTATTATTGTCAAGAGTGTGTTTTTCTTATAGATACAACAGTTGTTTGGTCCATTTTTACAGAAACTCTGAGACTTAAATTAATTATTTTCATGCTCTGGAAAAATTAGACTAACATTGGATTTTCACTAGGTCCATAAGTTTCAGTTTCTGGACTTCAGATAGTTGTTTAGTCCTTTCATTTAGTCAGTTGTTGATTTTCAGATACATTTGACTGACAGAGCTACTCATTTTAAACCCTTTTTTGGCAAAAAGTTCAGCACACAGTTTAATCTGTTGGAAGAACAACGTTTACATCTTTGCATGTTGAGCTAACCTGCAAAACTTGTTATTCAAATAAGTCGATGTTCGATCAGAATCCTAGTATTTAGTTGCTACTTTCAGTAATTAGCATTTATTTAAGTTGCGTTCCAAACACAGTGCTTTGTTACCACTTGTCTCTCAGGGTTTCTGTAGAGTGTATTCCTTTACGCAATTGTATCCTCTCTCTCCCGCTATGTGTATTTTCTTCATGTTCATATGTTCTCCCTGCTGGTAGACCATGTCATGTATGGGAGTAACGAAGCAAGAGTAACTCGAGTTTTGGGGATAAATCCTGAGACTGCAGGGAAACGCCTCTGTTGCAGTCTTCTTCAAACAGAATGGCCTCTGATTGTAAAGCTATTAAAATGAAATACCTCTGAATGTACCAATGGCTTTCATGTTATTTCTGAGGTTGAAGAAGACAGATGACAGACACCAGACGATATGGAATTAATTCATAAATGTCTGGAATAATATGATTTAAAAACAACATCTGAGTCGCATCTCGTCTTATCTAACCATGCAGATGTATTTGTATTTGCTCAGGTTTTCAAATAGAAAAACATATCCCTGTGTGTGAAAGTATCCCAGCATGCATTTCTATCAACCAAAATAGCAAGATTTAAACCAAAACTATCTGCATGGCCAGATATGATTGCAGTTAGGAGATAAAAGCATGTTTTTTTCTCATTTGAATGACCTTATCTTTAAAGTCTAGAGCTGCAACTGACCATTAATTCGTGAATGTTCTGATTGTTTATAAATCAGTCAATGAGCTGTCGATGAATATATCAGGAAATCTTGAATGCTAGTTATAATAACAGCAGTTCTCAAATGACAGTCCAAAACCAAAAGATAAGCTTTAAATTATAACGTTTGAGATGATGGATTCAGCAAACTTTATAAATGTTTGCTCTAAAATGTACTAAATTAATTAACTGATTCTTAATATAATTGCCTTTTTTTATGATTGACTAATGGATTAATTATCAAAGTGTTGCAGCTCTAATACACTGTTTTTTGAAAAGCAGAATTAATCCTTTAAGATGTTTTTTTATATTTTTCCATTTTTGTCAATTTATTTGTTTAAAATTGACCTATCATGCTATATTTGAATAATATATTGTAGGGCCATACCTATATAAAACATGTCTGTGATTTTTTAGCCATGCCTCATTTCGCTCTATTTGCTCTATTCCAGCCCTGTCTTCACAAGGGCTGATTCTGTGGCAAATGAGCTGCAGCTGACCACGCCAAGCACGAGCGTCATGTTACCATGCTGTTACCATGCCACGGCAACCCCCCATTCCCCTGATAGGTGGAGAGTTGCCCATATAGGCGGAGCTCCTTGTTTCTGACGTCAGAGATATTTCAAATCTGTATCAGTCTGTATCAGCCCCGTTTTTAGAGATTTGGGTATGGAGGAAAAGAGAGGGTTGTGTTTTCTGACACTTGGTGAGTTCCCTGACACACCGGGGACACATCTTCATGTATAAAAGACGTACAAAAGTGCATGTTGCATGATAGGTCAACTTTAAAATAATCAAACAATGGTCTGCTTTTTATAAATCTCTTTTGCAAAGGGATTCTTTTTGAATGTGTCTGTGCAGAGAATGGTCTATTGTTTAGTTTCCTTTGTATAAATCAGTCTTAAAGCCTGTCATACTTTGCATTCTGCTCTCTGCCTTTGTTCAGCCACAGAGCCCTCCACCAGTGTATTGTTAAAGCGGTTCATTTAAACCAGTTAAATTAGATCAAAGATGACAAAGTCCTTCCCATCCAAGGTGCCTTTTTGTGTTTAAAGGTTCTCCTCGCCTCTTTTTATACACACTGTGCTCATTCAAAGCCTGCTGCTGCGTCAGCGTCACTTCCTGTCTGTGGTGAATCTCTGTTGTCAAAACCATCACTCTGGACGTATCTGTGAAAAGGAGGACGATGAGACTGAAGAACCTCTGGACTTAAAGACTGCTGTGGACTTTCTGGAGTCTCTGCAGTTTTTTTTATATAAAAGACAGAGGTCAAAGGGGACATTTTGGAGTCAGGAAAGCTCCCTAACATCCTCCATGGAGGCTTAAATCAGAACTGCTGTGCTGTGTCTCTGCTGTCAGAAAATACTGTCCTTCATGTTTCCTTTGTGTTGAGGATGCCCTGTAATCTGCCTTAAAGGATGATTCCACTTTATTACAACTTGGTCTTATTTTGTTTGTTCATCATTTGTGCCAGAAACATTGTATGTGACATTGTGAGATTGGGAAGTAACGAGATTGTCTGCCAACGTTAGATCAGTTTCAGTAATTTCAGATGACAGATTTCTGTCATTTTTATATTTTTTCTGTGATCTCCTTGCTGGTTTGATGTGGGCAGGGTAAGCTGGAAAAAAGCATCGTTATAATATCAAATTGAGATGATCTATGTAGAGTTGATCAGGGCGATCACAGTCCTGATGCATGAGCTGCATTTTAGAGACTTAATTAGCATAGGTCAAACATCCTTTCACTCTCATTGAATGGAAATTGAGAGCAAAAGGTTAGAGATTTAAGACAACAATGCTCAAAAGAAAGTCAAAAGAGGGTGTAACACCGGACTCCAGATGTAAAACTTGAATTTCTGCTCGTATTTGTTCAAGAAATTAAGCAGGGTTTCAGGGGCGCAGCTCTGAATGTATTCACATTCTTGTTCATGGGCCATCCATTCATAAATACTGAGAGCCTTAAACAGCATCCCATAATAAACAGACTGCTGTCCTTCATTTTCACTCTACTTAATCCAAAGTATGAAATGCTCCTGCCACTTTGGTGATGATCTCAGGTTTATTTTCTGCTCAGATTGGTTATGAAAGCCGCTTTTCAAGGGAACATCCACCCTCAAATCCTGAAAGGCTTTTTTGATAAAAGGTGATGTAAAACGCTTTCACGTCACAATGAGGTATTGAGTGACGCTAGTACAGCTGAACTGATGAAAAATAATTTTGAACTGATGAAAACTTGAGGTGAACATGAAAATCAATTCCAAAATAATCAATAGAGAAAGCAAACACTTGTATACTGTATATTATAATTCAATCGTGTTTAGATAACAAGTAAACATTTCAATTTCATTTTTTTCTGGCTGGACGTTGTGAGAGTAAATCAAAGCAACACAATTAAGATTTTTATTTGCCAAAAATATTGATTTGGAATGACCAAAATCATGACTGATGCAAAGTATTGAATTATTTGATGAAGGCTTTATTGTCTTCAGGGTATATTTTATATATATATATATAAGACATTACATAATGTGAGCAATTTCATCCTACTTCCTTTTTGGATGGTTAAAAAAAAAAGATTGAGACTGCTGTTGTTTCCTAAAGCGTGATCTTTACCTAACTCGGTTGTTTTTGAGCAGTTACCTAATCAATCATAACTATAGATGTGTACAATTAGAAATCAGTGTTTTCTTAAAGTTTCTGGAGGTGCTCACAAAGGATGTTATCTACAGCAGCATCCATTGGGAAAAGTATATAGTATATATTTTCTGTGGTGAAATACATTTTCTCAATCAATTTAGATGTTTTTGTAGGGTCAGTGCACTTAAACATCAGCAAAGATATAAGTCCAAGTTATTAAAGGTGCTTAAATGTGTTTATTTCTGATATTAAGGACCCAAAAATCATCACCCCGAGAATGTCTGGACAGTTTGGATTGATATCCTGTTGGGGGACGCTTGATTAATACAGGCCCAGGTGACAGAAATCCCTCATGATTCATTCGTTTATTAGCCTCAGTGACGTCCATACACTTCACTGCAAAAGGAATGATCTCTGCCAAACAGCACAACTAGTTTTAGTAGAAACATATTTTCCTTTGGAGATATTCACTGTGGATTATTATAGCAGCAGTGGATTTGTAGTTGGGACACAGAGTTCTGCTGGGTTTAATTTCTCCATTTAATCAAGGACACGGTACATGTAATTGGCTATTTTAACAGAAAGCCAGCATGACTCGGGGTCCACAAGAAAGTAGGAAAGGAGTCTCATCTGTGGTTTTTTAGCCGCTACCTTTGTTGTATTTAATTCCTTTCCTTTTTTTCTCCCTTTGTCTGTTTAAAGCCATTTTTTGCATTCCCCATGTTCCTGATCTATCCATCAACAGAGTCTACAGTAATTCTGCTTGACATATTTTTTCCAAATCTTTACTAAACAACCAAAATGTCACGGTTAATGTCACTGCGACAAATTTAGAGCCCAAAAGATTAAAAGATGCAGTACATGTTCACTTTGGAATGTTGTGGAAGCATTACTAATTCTAAAGCTATCTCAATATAACATGGATAAACAGAACAGGAGAGAAAGAATAACCCTGGATTCAGCTTTTAAGATTGTACAACTCTATCTACTGTATAAAACAATTTGTTCTGGGTAGTTGATTAGTTTTGTTTAAATTGATATCATCTATAACTAGAGAATGCAATTCCTGAAGAAATTGCTAGTGGGAATGCTTTATGCTGAAAAGCTGACGCTAAACTGCTATGCTGAAATGTAATGTGTAAGAAGAAAGTGAAGAATTTAGATTGAAATGATACATGAACACTGGGGGCTTGAATGTGTGATAAGAGAAGAAAATAAAGTAAAAAGGCTTGGAAAAGCAGCAGAATATTTAAAAAGCAAACTTTTGAACTAACTTGATGGCGAGTGATCTGTCGCCATGGCAACGACATTTGATGAAACGCCATAATACGATTAGATATGTTCATGGCTGCATCGTTACCAAACCTGTGAAGTTGTGGGCCGTTTGGAGCATTTTCACTGAAGTTATGAGAAAACCTTGTTTCATGGCATGCATTGTGTTGCTATGGCAACGGGATTTGAAGAAATCTAAAAACTGTTAGCACACGTGAAGTTTGAGCCCTTTTTGACAATTTTCATAGTAGTTATAGCAATATCGTGTTTTATTGCAAGGGATGTGTTGCCATGGCAACAGCTTTTGAGGAAAACTCACTATTGGCACATAGACATGTTGAGGGCTGGACCATTACCCATTATCTGAAGTCTGGTGGTGTTTCGACCATTTGCATAGGAGTTACGACAACATCGTGTTTTATGGCGAGGGATGCATTTCCAAGGAAACTGCGTATGGTGACAACCCATCATTGACATATAGCCATTGAGGGCCGGACCATTAACCATTATCTGAAGTCTGCTGCTGTTTTGACCATTTGCATAGGAGTTACGACAACATCGTGTTTTATGGCGAGGGATGCATTTCCAAGGAAACTGCGTATGGTGACAACCCATCATTGACATATAGCCATTGAGGGCCGGACCATTAACCATTATCTGAAGTCTGCTGCTGTTTTGACCATTTGCATAGGAATTACGACAACATCGTGTTTTATGGCGAGGGATGTGTTTCCATGGAAACGGCATATGGTGAGATCTCAGATTTGGCGTAGAGCTGTTGAGGCATGGACCGGTGATATACAAACGAAGTTTGGGGGACGATCGGACCGTGTCCATTGGAGTTACAGCGACATCGTGTTTTATGGCGAGGGATGCATTTCCATGGAAACGGCATATGATGACACCCCATAATTGACAGAGCTGTTGAGGGCCGGACCATTAACTATCATCTGAAGTCTGGTGTTGTTTTGACGATTTTCATAGGAGTTACAGCGACATCGTGTTTTATGGCGAGGGATGCATTGCCATAGTAATACCATATTATGTAACATCAGATTTGATGTAGAGCTGTTCAGGGCCACAGTGTTAACCATCATGTGATGTTTTGTGGTGTTCTGCGCATTTTTTGTTGAAGAACCGTAACAGATATCGGTGACATTTCAGGCGTGAAGCATCTCAAGGACCCTGAGCCTCTAGTGTGCTTTTTGTGTACTTTCGGGTCAATAATGTGGCCTTTATGGCAGATTAACTAAAGGTGTGCAGCTGCTGCTGTGAGGAAAGATCAGCTTGAATTTACAATGGTTCTTAATGGAGGCATGTTGAAAGTTGTTGTCACTTTATGCCCTCAAGAGGCATTTTGTTTAATTATTTTTGCTTAATTTTTTTTTAATAAATTGTTCAAGCTACGAGATGTTTTCCTACGTTTCTCATGAAAAGTTATGTCTCAGGAGTGTAGGGTTTGGGAATTATGGCAGGTTTAAAAAAGATATGAAGCCACATTTCAAGCTGTCCTCCACTCTAGTTGTTGTTACGAACTCAGACACTTAGGAGGTAGGACCCAATTGCACGACCCGGGAGACAGAGGTAAAGTATTTGTAAGATACTTTATTCTTCGCAAAAAATGAACAACAACAAATGGACAACAAAATGAAAACGCTCACTTAGTGAGGATCAAAACGTTCACAAGAGCACTCAGAGAGCATAGACCTGACTGTGGCAAAAGACAAGAGCAAAGATCTGACCATGGCAATAGACGAAAGGCATAGACCTGACCATGACCATAGACAAAAACGAACTGACACTGAATACTGTGAGACAGGGGAATTTAAACACAGGGTAACAAGACACAGGTGGGAATAATCAGGGGCGGGACTGACGCTGATTAGCACAGGAGACACAGAAGGGGTGACAGGTGAAAACAATCAGGAAATTAGACACACCAGGGAAACTAACGACAGACAGGAAAACACAGGGAAAAAGGACCAGACAATACACAGGGAAGAAAACATGACAAGGAGAAAAGCGAAACACCCACTACCAGACACACAAAACTAAAAACGTGACACAACACAAGAATCGTGACAGTTGTGACATCACGCACTTAACGAGCTGCGCAATACACACTAATGTTAAAATCTGAAGAAGGCCTTTTTACCAAGGTCTGAACAATGTTTAATATCTCTAAAAGTATGAATCAGATTTAAAAGTTGTGTAACATGAATAATGTCAGAAATATGTGTAATATTTTAAAGTTGGAATGAGGTTTCTGAGTGAAAGTATGAATGAACAGTTAGCCGTTGAAGTCGCATGAAGATTTTTGAAGTCTGAAGAGTTTCTCCATTGACTTCCATGTTAAAGATTTGATGAATTATGGGATATATCTCAGAAATTATGAAAGTTATGAATGAGAAAAGTAATAGCCATTGATTCCCAATCGAGCTGAACGTTTTGATGTTTGAATGGAGTTTCTGCGATGTGGAATGTGGATGTCAGGATTGTAGATTCATCTTCTTATTACAGACACATGCATTTCCTAACATTTGGACTACTTATGCTGTAAAATGTATTATCTCTTCGATTTACACACGGCATCTATTGCACGTCTGTCCGTCCTGGGAGAGGGATCCCTCCTCTGTTGCTCTCCCTGAGGTTTCTCCCATGTTTCCCTTTAAACTGTGGGTTTTCTCCGGAAGTTTTTCCTTGTACGATGTGAGGGTCTAAGGACAGAGGGTGTCGTTTTTTTCTCATACTGATATTCTGAACAATCTGTGCTGTTGTATTTGCTGTAAAGTGTCTCTACTGTAGGCTATTTTTATTATATGTAGCACTTTGGCTCGACCAAAAATCTTTATAAATGTGCTATATAAATAAAACTTGATTTGATTTGATTTGATCTGAATGTGGGAGCAAAAGAGGCGCAAAAAAACAGGCGGAATAATAATAATAAAGAATTTGTCCGTAGAAGAACAAGTAGTTGGAATGCCTTTCATCGCCCCCAATAAGCTGTGTCCAAGTGTTTAAACATCTCCCTGTTCAACACTGCATCATTGCCTGTGTTACCACGGCAACCCAAATTCAGGAAGGATTTAAATGAAATGAATATACTGTAATACACACACGCCCACACACATGTGCTCCCACCCACCCACACACACACACACACACACACACACACACACACACACACACACACACACACACACACACACACACACACACACACACACACACACACACACACACACACACACACACACACACACACACACAGAGAAAGGACACATGCAGAGCTGCTTATTCGTCTTCATGTTGTGAACACAGGACAAATTAAGACAAAAACAGGTGATATAGTAGGTACTTTTATTTTTATATTTTATAGTTAACTTTATAATAATATTGTATATTATCTATGTGCACTTGATTTGATTATCATGCATATTATTGATCTTTTTAATTCTTTACTTTTATTATTATTATTTGTTTAATTTATTTCCCTGCCTTTTTTTTGTTTACAGGGAAAACGTTTTTGGATTAAAGGCAAACGTTTAGGCATGTTTATTTGTTTTGTATACTCCATATACAAAGTAGGGTGAAATCAATATAAAAACGTTTTTTAAAAAAAGGTTCACATGTGAGGAGGATGCGGAAAAAGAACTCGCTGATTTCATAATTACAGCCCCTGATTTGAGTATGTTCAGATGAAGAGAAGGGGCTGAAGAGTCCTCTCAGCAATCAGGAGCTGAAGAGTGCTTCACCGTCACTCATTCCTGACATTATTGACTCTGAGAGAGAGCAATCTCCCAGGAGCACGACTCGAAAAGAGACAGGTAGAGGTCAAAGTTAGCTCGAATAAACATGCAGGCAAGGGTTTATGCCAGGTAATCTCAGACAGATCAGGTAACTATATACTAGGTATTGTGAGGAAATATTTGTATGTATTCATGTTAGTAAACTATCAAGATGCTTAAAAAGGGAAAATGATTTGGGTAAGAAAACTGTGAACTGTTTTTGGGGCCTGTGAACATTTGGTTTTGTGAGGACAAAGGAAGAGGGGGAAGGTGTGGAGTTAACATACAGTCATCTCAGATCCCTGTGATAATGAAGCTGAGCCACTGGGATTGGGGAATTTAAGATGTGAGGTGTTGATAATAATTTGGGCAGCCAATCACTGGTCTGGAAGGGAGGCGCAGATAACTCCTCCTTTGGTCAGCGAGGTATTTAGACAGGAACCCCGCTGTGCGCCCTCTCTCTCTCTTCTCGTGCCGCTTGGACTGGAGGTCGTGGCGGCCTGTGGGCAGGAGCCAGGAGTAGGCCAACTCCTGACATTACACATATGATACGATATGGTTGTGTATGGTAATGTATTTTATTGTATTGCATTGTATATTACCATTAAAGTGGATTATTGTTTAACGGTTAAGTGTATGCTCTGGATTTCCTTCATGTAAGATAACAGCTTGTTTAGGGACGCGGGGAGATTTGGAAATGCGGCCTAGTTATCATTTATATCTCCTAACAGTATACTATTGGTTACACTAATATATATTGTAGTGAAGCGCAAATACAATACAACTTTTTCTTTCTATTTGAATGACACTGTGACACTCTATTTAATTGTGGACATGGCATGAAAGCCAGTTTGAATTCAATTTTTTTGAAGTGACACTGCCGGCTGTTTTGAGCAGATTTCGCAGCACAAAGACCTCCACTGTGTGTGTGTGTGTGTGTGTGTGTGTGTGTGTGTGTGTGTGTGTGTGTGTGTGTGTGTGTGTGTGTGTGTGTGTGTGTGTGTGTGTGTGTGTGTGTGTGTGTGTGTGTGTGTGTGTGTGTGTGTGTGTGTGTGTGTGTGTGTGTGTGTGTGCGTGCGTATGTGTGTCACTTCTTGATCAGACGTCATGCAGTCACACTTTCTTACTCTTACACAGGCTCGCCCACACACACTCATTTGTCACCACTGTGTGTCACTTGATGTCCCAAGTGACACAGTTGTGACGCCACTCTGAACACACTAAGACCATCCTCTTCTCTTTTCATGTCATTGTTTCTCTCTCAGTCACTCCATTTCTTTCTCTGGGTCACATCCCACGCTCTGCTCCAACTCTGGCTGATCTTTGTTGTATTGTTGCCGAGTCACTCATACTGATGGCCTGAGTCGACACACTCACATTTCGGGTTAAAAATTGCTTATTTTTTATGTAACCCGGTTAAATGTGTCCCATCACTTCGTTTTAGGCTGAAATATCTTACTTATTGATTTCAGTAAATCTTCAGAATCACAGAGATTCGTGGTCCATTTATGATGTTTCATACTGATTTTACACATTGGCACCAAATGTACATGACTGGCAGGATTCATCCTAATGACCTAGGAATCTTGACTTGTTCCTAAAGCACCACCATCACAGCAGGTGAGACAGCCAGGAATAGGAATCAAATGCAGCAAAACAAACAGGCCAGCAGGTAAGATGAAATGCAATTAAATAGAAGCAATGTTCAGGCTTACAAGCTGGAAACAGAAAGGCACACCACACTGTCTAACAAATTGAAAAAGATTGATATGCAGGTACACATCACTTCAAAATCCTGCAACAGAATGCAGCTAACAAGGAACAAATCAGAGGGGAAATCTATCGTATGTGAGTCAGACAATGTCACGCTTTCAAACCAATAGAGATCTTTGTCAGGCAGTAAAGTCACCGTCACAGAGCGGAACAAGCTGTATATAGAGACACAAACACACTCATCACAGGTGATTGTGATCTGAATTGACGAGTCGATCTACTCTCAGGTGGTAAAGGACACAGTCTGATGCTCCAACGTGGACTCTATGAAAAGGAATTACAATTATCAATATACATTTCATATCACAATCTGTTTATTTGACACCACAGTAAGGTTGACCAAAACTACGATATGATCCTCTGACTTGTTTAAGTTTGTCAAATACATTCCGATGGAAACATTTTCTACTGGATTTAGTTTGTTTTTGACAACTTACTATTATGTGGGATTTAACTAAAAGCCAAATATATCAGCTACCTTCATGGTGGCACCAAGGTCAATAGGATTCATGCTTCCTGGGAGAATGAAGAAAATATGATGGCAATTAACCCGATCTCTGATAAGATATTTCAGTCTATGGTGAACATGCTGCTAGCACTCTGGCAGAAATAAACGTATACATTACTGGAGTGAGTCAAAGAGTTTGTAATTTGATTCCTGCCATTTCACATCGTCACAAATAATCCACTACTCACACTCTCAAACACTCAAACTCAGCGTGGGTGGACTCCAACAGTGGAAAGCACGTCAGGTGTAATCCAATTTTAGAGTTTCATCTCACTGGAAACCACGATCAGCTCAGGAAAATATTCTTTTTTTAGATCCTCCATCAGTGTAAAAATAACCACTACTACATCATTGCTCATATCGGTGTGAAGGGAAACAACCATGTGTGTGTTTGTCGGAGGATTTATATCGTGAGCCTAAACATTTGTGTGGTTTGGAGTGGCAATAATCATTATTTGCAAAGTACAGTAGAGATGTCAACATACTAGGATGAAATGAATTGAAATTGTGATAGCACACAACTTATTACATTTACCACAGCTTTCTTACAGCTGCTACTGTAGTTTGGATGTAGACTTTTTGATTGGTCAATTAGTTAGGGGGGTCAATATGGCGCTATATAACCTCAATCTATTTCAAACCATAATCTGGTACCTACAGAAAGATGAGAATTATTAACAGTATTGAATAAACAAGGGAGGATGGAGGGATGAGAGAAGAAACAGATTTGAAAAGGGATTAAGTAAAGGAAAGGGAGGATCGGCATCTTATCGATACAGGACTTTTTCATTTTTGTCAATGATACCCACTGGCCTCCTCCATACATTAGACGTTGGGGTCATGAGGAGAAAAACACATAACCTTTTTTTAAATGTATTTTAACTGCATAATGAAATCCTCTCCAGGGGATTCTTAAAAGGCCACTTTTAACTGTAAATAAACTGTTGATAGTTTACGGTTTTATTTGTATTAAAAGTGACTATATTTTAATATGAATTCTACATAATGATATTGAGATTGAAAAACAGAAGATGTGTTCTAAGTTGTGCCTCTTCTTCTTTGCTCACAGAAATATGGTAGAAGGAAATATCTTGTAAAAAAGACCAGTTTTATACATTTTAATTGAAGACATCTTTTCATATTTTTTTACTTACAAAAACAACCCAGTTGATTAGTTACCCTTGGCAAAATCTCATGCACTCTCGTACAACAGCAACAAATCCTCACTTCATAGATCTCATAATACTGTGTCAGATTTTGTCAAAACCGTTTTAAAAGTGTATTGTTTTTTTCCAGCACTGTCTCATGTTTTCCCGTGGCAATAGGTTATGAACAACTTCAGTACCAGCTAGAGCAGGGGTTCCCAAACTTTGCCATGCCAAGGACGCCCATATAGCATTATCCTCTGGCGGGGACCCCCCTGTAGCAATTTTTTAGTCTAACCCTTTTTAAATGATGTGTACAAGTGCCTCACGATTGAGCATGCATTGCCACTATATTTGGGGCCTTCTGCCTGATAAAAGCTGTTACTCCGCTTTTTTGCCTGTCATAGCCCCACTGCCCTATCTGAACACACACCCACACAACGAGACAAGTCAAGTCCACTTGAGATGATGTACTCATCTAAAACTTGGAAAATGTCTCTTCATGTGCTTTGCAAAATAATATTTCCTCAACAAAGTTATCTTCTGAATTAAATCTGATGTAGCAAGAAATTCTGCGACATTTGCTACATCCGTGCTCTCATCCAGCTGCAGAGCGAAATATTCACTAGCTCTCACTTGCTCCAAAAGCTGAGCAGATACTCAGTTTCACTCTCAGTAGCGGCAGCTCGATTCTGATTGGCTTGAAGGGCGGTTGTGTGATTCAAAAACAAAAAATATTAAAAGATTGGCATCAAAGGACACATAGATTGATAGATATACAGTTATTAATAACATCTAAAAATAAATAAAATTAAACTTTAAAAAAATCCTGTTTCCCTCAAACTTTGCGTGACCCCCCTGGCGCCCCCTGGCGGCCCCCCGGGGGGTCGGGGCCCCCACTTTGAAAAACACTGAGCTAGAGGGCTCTTTTAAAGCTTTGATACTGTATGCCCACATCTTCTTTAACGAAAGCCAGAGAAGAATCAAGCTTTTGTTTGAGATCTGAAAAAGAACTTGAAGGAGACTCAAGACTCCAATGCTTCTTTTCCCAGGAGTGCATGCGGGCCACTTAATGCCTACACATGGAGCAGGTAACAGGAAAGAGACTTTAAAAAAAAGAGCAATCAGCACTTTGGCATCTCATCAGCATGCCATTGAGCCTTTTTATATCTGTAAAAACGTGAGTCACACAAATGATTTCAAACAGTTAAGAGGTCACAATGGACACAATATATCCTATTTTGATGAGTCTAAAAAAGCAGAACTTTTATCACACTGTTTTGTGTGTTGCTAAAGCTTTTCTGAATGTGTCTCTGTGAGTGTTTTGTAAGCCTCTTCGACCGGTCCTCCAGCAGCTGCCGGTGGTCCTGCCCTCCCAGCATCTCTGGGTTTGGTTAAAAACACCACAGTTTGCAGATGTTGTGTTTTTAGAAATAAACACGTATGTGGAATATAGATTTGTTAAAAGAAAAGCTTCTGTATTGGTGTAAAAGGTAAACACATAGCCTTTGGTATCAAATATAAATGAAAAAGTGGCAGATGACCACAACATGTACTTGTTTTAAAGTGTTTTGCAATGACACTGCACATCTGAACCTCAACGGTGAGTAAACAACACTTTATGATGATATTTCATTTCCTGGGAATTCAACAGTTCTCTGCACAAAGACAGTTGACGACTCTCTTTATTAAATGTATTTTGTTAGCCCCTCGCTTCCACAGAGAGCTGTTGTCATAGCGATGCTATCGTCCCTGTATTCTTTTATTGCCGTCATGTTTCTCACCAGTGCTTGGTGACAAACTTCTGAGGTCTGCAGAGCTGCAGTGTTGTTTCTAAATGCTGCTCCAATATGTTGATGCACGATTTTACCTCTTTTGACCTCTCAATTGTGAGTGTATTTGTATATGTATGTGCATGTGCATGTTGTAAACATAACTGTGTGCACTTGTATGTACCTGTATAAAAAGCATGTGCGTGTAACAGAGTGGAAACTGAATTTCCCCTCGGAATCAATAAAGGTCTATCTTCTTCTTCTTCTTTAAATTCTGAGAAGTTTGAAACTTGCTCTTGTGTGAGTAGGTTGTAATGTAGGTTACACATTTATGATTATGCAAATGCAGGTCCTCAAAAATGTATGTTCAGGCATGGCCCTGCTATCCCCCTATAGAAAATATAGTTGGCAGGGAAGTAGTCTATGCATGTGCCCTCCACCAGCAGCAATTACTGTGGTGCTTACTTTTTATAAACTTTGTTATCTACATCCTCTCTGTAAACTCCAATCTGTATGTCTGGGATGAGTCAAATTCAATCCACTGTGCCAGACAGATTGATATTTCAACATTTCAAATGCATTTTTCTTTTGCCTTACATAATTCCAATTACATCTCTGTTAAACAGACTGTTCCCAGAGGCTGTGTGCTCACAGTGATTTGACTTCAGTCTAATGAAGAAGCAGCGTGTTTGACAGTCAAATCAGCTGCAGGTAGACTGGGCTCAGACCTTGAACTCTGACGGTTGTTAAGGAAACCACCACCCTTTTCTCTAAAGTAAAACACATTAATGATGCAGAGTTATGGCTAATCACATGCAGGAACATTTTCTTCTCTAACACATGGGGTATCAACTGCTGTTTATAGCGATTTAAATTAGTTGGCGTGTTCAAAGGCTGTGTTATTTCCAAAGCTGCCTGTTTGCATATCCAACCTGTGTCTCTTTGCTGCATGTTGCACCCATCTGTCCTGTCTAATAAAAAAGGCAAAAGGGCCCCAAAAAACGTGTTTAGAGTTAGCATTAGAAGGGTTTCACATCAGGAACTGTACAGCACTGCCTTGATCTATGAAAAGGCGGTCTCAAATAGGGTTCATTTGCATTTGTCAATAGCGAAAACACAATTTCTACAAAATCTTGTAGATGTTATGTTTTCTTGTTGGATGGGGTATCGGTAAAAATAGTGGTTCCCAACCTTGATGATCCCCCAAAAAATATCTACTTTGACCCTTCAGTTCACAAGTTGGGACATTTAGGCTACGAGTAATTTCAAAAATGACCGCCATAGTAAAATGAACGGGTAACCTTAGATTATGTCCATCCATCAGAGGGCACACACCCAAATCACAACCATGTTAATTTTGGAATACATTTTCAGTGTCTATTCATAATTCGTACATTTACTGCAGTAATTAATTGAAACCAGTTTTCTGATCCACATCCGATACAGCTTAAAAGGGTTGTTGCTTTCCTCCTTGTGTACAATGTCAGCACAGGAAAAGGTTTGCAGGCGAGGGAACAATCATGACAGGAAAATACAACCGTGTATACATTTTGGCATATGCTTGTGAATATCACCCAAATAATTCACACTTTTACACGCCCTCTCCACAGTCGACCGGTCTGTGCCAAGTCGTGCGCGTCCTTTGAAAACCCCTGCCGGCACATGATCAGTATTCTTCATCACCATTCAGACATACAGACTGCTGTCACGAAGCTGGAGAGAAAGAGAGAGGGAGGAGGGACTGAATGAGAGGAGAGCGAGGAAGAGGGGGAGGAGCCAGGCTGTCAAGGTGAACCGATAAACCCCCTTTTTTATTAGCGTTCATGTCCTGCTCCCGGTCGAGAGGAGACAGAGTTCCGGGGAGCTCGCATCCTTTACGGGCGATAATCTGACAATAGCCGGTGGATTGTACACGAACCGGTCAGGGAACGGATGCAGGAAAGTGGTTTAATTATAAAAAAATATATATTTTAAGATCGATTTTGTAGTTATTTTTATTTTTATTTTGGACATACAACTTACATGGCATGGAGCGAGCTACTTAAGTGCGCCATCTCGTTAGAAATAAGGTGAGGTTTTTTTATATAAATAACATATGATTCAAACCTGGGGGACCTGTGGTGTCCTTTGCAGTGTGTGTGTGTGTGTGTGTGTGTGTGTGTGTGTGTGTGTGTGTGGTGTGTGTGTGTGTGTGTGTGTGTGTGTGTGTGTGTGTTGTTGTGTGTGTGTGTGTGTGTGTGTGTGTGTGTGTGTGTGTGTGTGTGTGTGTGTGTGTGTGTGTGTGTGTGGTGTGTGTGTGTGTGTGTGTGTGTGTGTGTGTGTGTGTGTGTGTGTGTGTGTGTGGTGTGTGTGTGTGTGTGTGTGTGTGTGTGTGTGTGTGTGTGTGTGTGTGTGTGTGTGTGTGTGTGTGTGTGTGTGTGTGTGTGCGTGTGCGTGCGTGTGTGTGTACACGCTGTGACTTTAATTCGACGTAATTGTTGTTTAATGTATTTTATGACCTGCTCTGTCGCCTTATCTCATGAGCTCCATGCAGAGAGGATGTCCTTCTCCTCACGCATGCACTAATTGGCTTATTGTAGCTGATTTTCCAACAATCGTTACACTCCTGTTGACAAGCCCTCCTGCTGTTTTTCAGATGGACGATATTTTTTTAAAAAGGACATTGAGGAAAAAACACACAGCAGTGCGTCTATTGCGTAATGTAGGACTCATCATTAGGTTTTGGATGACTTGACACACATTGACTTTAATTCAGAAGATAGAGATGCTGAAACACAGGGTGGAAAAAGACACATTTCAGACAAGACTTTTTAGGAAGACTTTTTATGAAATGAAAGGTGGATATCCTGTGCATACTTGTGTTTAGCGTCTACACCACGAGCAAACCAAATCAGTTATTTTGCTTTTAGTCACCTAAGATTTATTTTTCTAAGAAACTAATAAGCACATATCTAAACCTTTAAAGTGGTCCTTCTGAAAATTATCTTTGAAGAAACTGGGAAAAAAAATGTATTCATCAATTTCTTTGGTCCATGACAGCCCCACAGAATACATATTTTACTGGTGTATATTCCATATTTGTATACTTAAAATTGAGGATTTAAGGCGCATTAAAAGAAAACTTTGTACGTTTGGTATCATGTACTTCATTAATTAATTATGTTATATTTGTTTCATTTATTGCTGTAGGCCTACATTACACCATCTTATCACTTGGAATTTGGATGAACATGATTAGTGTTAATGAAGAGTAAAAGCTAAAGATGACATTTAGCTAATGATGTGGTGCTTCAGGGCTTGAACATGTGTTAGCCGTGTTAGCCTAGCATACAGGGGGAATCCTCAGGGATCACAACTTTTGTTATCCTACTTTTCATATACCTGCACTACCAAACACATCTGCCTCATTTGCTCTTTGGGTTTACTTAAAGTTTACAAATGTTAGCATGCCATGGATGTCATAGCATTGTCTTTGTTAGCATATCATTTAATGCAACAGAATTTGTTGAGTCGGAGTCTGGCTATAAATATGTGTGACCCAAGATTGAAAAAATCTAAAAACAGTTAGGGTGGTCAAACTTAACAAAAATAAAAGATGGCTCTTCAAAAATAACAATACATTGGGCCTCTCGACACTCCCCAAAAACGACTGAACACCAAGGAAAAGCCAACAAAACATGACTGGCATGAGGGGAGCCATTTTCCCAAAGCTAGTGAGCTGCAAAGAGAAACAAACTGCGGATGAGTCCCAATCTGTTCAGTCTTTCCTTCCCTCTTTATATACACTTGCCTGATTAGGAACACCTGAAGAGAGAAAACTGTGAGTTAATGCTTCACAGGACCAGCAGGAGGCATTTTAGAGGATAGAAAATAACCTGAAAACATAAACTAAGTATTTTTTTATGTTTATATTTGGTGTCTGATCATTTGTATTCGGATACCGAGTGAAGTTTTTCACGTATTTCAAGTGTTTTTGGGCCTTTTACATTCAGTTTGATCTTCTAATGCGAAACATATAAATTGGATTGTCATGCATAATCTGGATATGTATTCATATCAGTTGACTATTTGAGTTGCACTAAACGAGTTTGTTCTTACCTATACATTTCATGAGGGATGATGTTTAAACACGCTGTTTATCCAATATGGATGTCAAAACCTTGTTAAATGTTGTTGCTGAAAAGTAAGAAGTTTACCTTTTTTAAAAGTTTATGTGAAGTTCAATGATCTTTATGAAATGAGTAAAGTTTAAAGAATGCAAGGACACAAGTAGTAAAAAGAAAATGTATTTCAAAGGAACCATTTTGTGGTAATCTTAAGATTTCCGTCTGAACCCAACCTCTATTGGATCCAGCGATCATGTGTGTGTTTTCACTCTGAGTGAAATGTGACGACAGACATGCTGCTTTCTGAAGCCTCAGAGGAAATGAAGTGGCCTGCTGAGGCCTGGAGAGTGTCCTTGAAGCAAAAACACTGAATCCTCACATGTTCCACTGGCTGGATAAAGAGATCCACCTGAAACTGGTGTTATTATCCTGTGTTTGAGGAGGAAAGTAACATTTAAAGAGGATTCTTAAAATATTTGTAATATTGTTTTGTTTAGTTTACCAATTGAAACAAACTGTACACAACGTACCAGTTCTAATTAGACGGAAGCATTTAGATGTTGACATGTTTTAACTAATCATCCAAATGCACTGTATATAATGCTTTTAAGTATGATATCAGTGGTGGAGGATTTTTAAAGCCAAGTTAACAATGTATTCAAGTTAATAACAGACTGTTATAAACACTTAATAAACACTAATAATAATAAACACACTTAATAATAAACACACTTAATAAACACACTTAATAAACACACTTAATAAACACACTTCAAATCACTATTGTTCACTACAAAGAAGCATGAACTTTAACTTTGACTAATTACCTAATTGTTAGGCCTTTTAATGTTGTTGCAGTCTCTATGCAAACAGTTTTTTATGCTGCATTAAATGATTTATAATGAAACATCCTCCACTACTACTCCTGTTTTTATTGTTTTGTCTGTTGACCCTTTTGTTCTAGTCTAAATGATCACTTCTGGATAAGATCAGTTTATTTCAGATGGTAG
Source organism: Pseudochaenichthys georgianus (assembly GCF_902827115.2). NCBI lineage: Eukaryota > Metazoa > Chordata > Actinopteri > Perciformes > Channichthyidae > Pseudochaenichthys > Pseudochaenichthys georgianus. Next base: position 5,971,252 of record NC_047516.1, on the reverse strand, counting down.
ACTAAGAGACAAATAGAAAAGACTAAAGAGGCATATACAGTACATATAGTGAGTATGTACTTTGTACGTGTGTTGTGGCACATGTGTGGAGGTGGAGGTCTTAGTATATATATCGTTGAATGCTCCTACATGATGACTGAATCGAACATGCAGGAAGTGGGGGAGTACACTAAAGCTCCTTTCCACAACAGCACCAACAAATTGAAATATCATGAAGGCCTCTGCGGATGAATCACCTCAGCTTTCAAAATACAAAAGACATGGAAGTGTGAATCGCAAAATTGATATGGAGGTGGAAGATGACAAATAAATACATGACACGAACACTGTTGCGCCACTTGAGCTTCAGATGTAACCGTCATACAGTACAAGTGTCCAATTAAGTAACAAAAAACACCTTCAAGATCATCAGTTAGTGCTTGAGAAAATACAGAGAAGATTCACACAGTTTGTTTCAAATATGGTTCCAAGTCGGTGTCAAAAGATATCTTATTTCTTTATGCCAAAAAATGTCATCTATTCACTGAGGGTGGCTCTCAGAAAGTCATGTGGAGATGAGCAGATAATCTATACATTTAAAAATATACAGGTAGTATAAGTTCTGTCAGCAGAAATATTCAGAGTTTCTGAGTGTCAGCTCCACAGACAGGTCTGCTGTCTAATTAAAGCCTACTAGGTGGCTGGAGTCAGGCTTTGGATGGTCGGCACCATCGTTGGAATTACATATGCATTGTGGGAATAAGAGTTTTTGGCAGAATTGTGGGTCAAGCTAACATTTTGCAGACATCAGCTAATCAAGCTGCAGGAAAGCTCCCTGAGATTTGAGCAAATTAAGAAGCGATAAGCAGCTGCAGTTTGTCTGGGATTATTCTGCTGTGGTTGTGGCCCAGAATGATCCATGTATTCGGCATTTAAAGGTTGCCAACTGTTTCCTTTACGCCAGATAATTATTTTAGGAGAACACACACATTATTGGAAATATAAAACAAGGTGATCTATTAGAATTAGCATTTGTCTTTGCCAGAGTACATTATTGACTGTATTTCATTCTTAAAAGCAGACTTTTTTTTATAGAAATAACATTAATGTGGAGTTAAAGTGGACTTTTTTGTTGTCAGCCTTGTTCTTTAAGCCTTCTTTCTACTACTATCTCTGCATAGTAGCAGGTGTGTCCGCCCCATTTCTTACACCTAGTTTCCTTGTTAAACTCTTAAATGCAATGTGACCCATTTGGGATTCAACTTTTTCTCTTTCGCTGAGCTAAGATTTGCTTGATTTCCCCGTCAAAACAGAAACTTGACAGAAAAACCCCCATGCTGTTTTCGTGCTGGCAGCAGACTGTTAAGTAAGCCAAAAACAATTAGCAATGTATAGGCCTAAATATAGTTGTTCAGTTGCCCAACCCTAATGGCTGGTCAATTTTCTGCATTTTTGTTGAATTTCATGAATTTGGAATCTGGACAACCCCAAGAAAAATGGCCACCATTTTGTTGGCAGTTCCCCTTAAACGACAAATGTCAACATTCAAGTAATAAAGAACAGCCAGAATTAATTAAAACCACAAAGTCCAAACACAGCTTGTTGGATGACACTTTCTACAGAGAAAATCATGTTGTAACCCCTAACCCTAAACTTAGTAGTAAATAATAGTTTTTGTGCCTAAACTTAACCAAATCATTATAGTGTTTATTAAGTAGTCCTGTTGATCGTGGAGTCAGAATAGAAAGAGAGCGTATACAACGTCTAGTCTACTTTGTTGTTTTATTTTGGAAGGCTTTTTCTTAACCATCAATGACTCAAGCAATTTGAAAGTAAAAGTCCTTGTCATTGGCATTTCAGTGTGAAAACATAGCTGTAGTCATTTATTAGTTTTAACAAAAATAAGGAACAAAGTGTCCTGTTTTCTGTTTCTGTGTCTTTTACTACATCAATGTGAATGTTTTCTCCGTGAGCTGCTCTCTGAAGTGTGAAACTGATACTTACTCCCCGAGGTCGGTGTCATAATCCTGCCTGAACAGCTGAGATTTATAAGCACATGGCCTCTGCGCTGTTTTTACTGCTCTGAGATCTCACTGTGTGAATATGTTCCGGGTTTTTCCTCTGATAATTCACTGACGATGGTCTCATCCCTCCCCTTTGTGTTTTTGTAGAGCAGCGTGAGGTCCAGGAGTCCCGCTTGGATCTGAGAGGGAAGAATTTGGCGTCCCTGTGGTGCAGACGGACCCCCGACTCTGTTCCTCCACAGCCCTGAAGGAACCAGCTTTTTGACTTCACTTCCAAGAACGTGTCCAACAGGGTTTTACACATCAACTCTGAGTTATTGGCCTATTCTGATTGGACGTTGCCTCGGTTCATCCAGGCTTTTGTGTCTTCTAGATTCCACAATTTCTCTTTTTCCTCTTGTATTTTGGACTTGAAGTTCAGCCTTAAAAGTTAGATGAAGTTACAGCTTTATTTTCCATCCGAAAAGATTGAAACCTTTTTCAGTGTCCACCACTGGCTGAGTGTGGATTATTGAAAGAAGTCTGGTGGAGCCTTTGGAGAATTTAAATGGATGTTTGCTGCTGCTGATTTCAAAGACCTCTGGACGGATACAGCTGATTAACATGCAGAAAGAAAGATTTGTTTAATTTCCTGCAATTTAACTCTGAACTAATTGGAACTATTAAACAACTTTTGGACCATTCAGTAACTTTGAAATGAATATAGACTCTGATATGAGTTGAAATGTATTTATCTTTTGATATTTCAAAAGGGCATAATCAAGATTTTCATAAAAATGTTTACAGTGAATTTGCAGCTCTAGCACATTAGGTTTTTCATTTCTAGAAAGGCAATTTGAACAAATTATATTGTGTTTGCCCAGTTTCTGTTCGAACGTGGAACATCCTGTAATTTATATTCTGTGGCAAGCCGCCGCTGTCACCAAGCCAATTAACCTCATCATTAACCTTCGGCATTTAGATTCTTTGTGAACCTTCTTCAAGGAAAATCATTTAAATTCCGTTTCATTTAATGAGGATGCTAATGTAGGTGATCGCACATGTTATTGAGGATGCTACTTTTTATTGACGGCCCTTCTTAAACACGACCAAGGCTGTAACTGCAAATCCTATATAATATATCCAGAAATGTAACAGTTTTTGTCAGTAAAGCTAAAGATTATACCTAATGGATTTCCTCATCAACCATCCATGTGAACTTTTTTTTAGTTGAAATGATTTCCATTTACCTTTCTTCAGGAAATTCTAAGGACCTTGGATATCGTTTTCTTGATCATTTCAACAAGGAAGCATAAGCCATTTAATGTCTGTGTAAAGAATTGAAAGAGTGGCCATCGTGAAACAACCCGAAGTAACAGAGTATTGGATCTCTCTCTTGGACTGCTCTTAACTGCTTATATTTTGTAAATTCTCCCCTTGGATTACAGCCCAAAGGATAGCAATGTCAGCAACTTGATTTTTTACTGAATGTAAAAGTGACAGCATTTTGCTTATTGACCGTGGGAACACAAGCCACAAGCTTGCACAGATTAACAGCGTCCAGAGGACACCGCGTACATCCCACCCTGTGTACCTTACATCACTTCTTCCTGTCTCTGGGGGACCTCTCAGCCCTTCCTCTCCCCACCATGGTGATGTCTCAGGGCACCTACACCTTCCTGGCCTGTTTCTCCGGCTTCTGGTTGGTCTGGGCCGTTATCGTCATGCTCTGCTGCTTCTGTAGCTTCCTGCAGCGCCGGCTGAAGCGCCACCAGGAGGAGAGGCTTAGGGAGCAGTGTCTGCGAACCGTAGAGATGGAGCCACTCGGCTGCCCCCCCACAGGATACCCGTCGCCGCCTCCTCCTCCTCCACCCTTACAGCTGCCCAGAGATCCCCCGCAGATCTGTCCTCCTCAAACCCTGTCGCCACCTGTCCTTCTGCAGGTTCCTCATCCCATGCCACAGGCAAACTGGATCAGCATGCCAGGTAACAACAAATACTTGTATTTTTCTTTGCATACATTATAATGCACATATGAATCCTTGTTTGTATTCTGTTTCTTTAAGGTTGCCCTTGTTTATATTAAACCATTTTGCTATGAAATATATAGGAGGTTGAATGGTGGAGGAGGTTAAAAGAGGCATTAGGGGAAATTGTTGTAAGGAGAAGGATTTCAAATGTCACCAATTTCCTTGCCCCAGTACACCAATCAAACCTCTGTACATATATACATTTGAGTTTTTGTCATTGAGCTTTTACCTTGCAAGGCAGCTAGTTTAGCCATTTCTCAAGATCTTAAGGAAATCATTGTTGTCAGTCTATTTATGTTGATCTGGTTGGTTAACCTTATCTTGTGATAGACGTTTAAACCCAGATTATTTATCGAATAACAAGCATTTTTGAAAGTTTGACCTTTTACAAAAGCTTTCCAAAGACGACTTCTCGGGTGGTTCTGTGGTACAGAACATCTAGTGTGTCAGGCTAGCTAACAGGATCTAATGGCATTAATTGAAACTAATGCTTCATTATCCTCACGAAATGCAGTGATAATTTTTTAAGTAACATAACAACAATCTAACAATGTGTTTGTTGTGTTAAAAATAGTATGCAGGATAGGAAATAAATCAGAGATTAGAGTAAATCAAAATGTAAAACAAGTACAACTGAAAAGAGTCAAACTATCACCTGCAGCAGTGAGTCTTTCCAAACTCAGCAGGTAGGAGTATCCACAAGCTAACAAGCTGATAAACATCACCAAGGTTACCGTCTGATTCTGGTACACGAACAAGTGCGGAAAGTGTTGAGGACGGCGAATACAAGAGAGGAAGTGGAAGAAGGCGAAAACTTTTGTCTGTGGCCATCTCCTGTAAACAATATGAACCAGTGCACGCCTCAAGGAAATATTAAACCCATTACACCTTAATTGCTTTTATTTATGAAACAAATTCATATTTCACATGTTACAACAAAAAATACAACAAAGACTGAGAAATAATGAATGAATTCACATCTATATGAGCAGTTAAGATGCAGACAGAGAGGCAGAGGACAGTAGGAGGATTTCATTTTGTGTCAGATATATTTTAGACACTTCCCAGCTTCCAGCTCTCTGCCTGCCGAGCAGCGTTCCCCCGCGGGGCGTCATGGTGACAGCTGCTGCTGAGGCGTGGGTGGTGACTGTGGAGGCCGAGCAGTGATGGAGCGAGCAACAACAGCTAAACTATAAGAGGAACATAAAAAAAAGACGGGTAGAAAGGGACAATCAGGGAGAGTACATGAGCACAGCTGGGCGCGAGAAGGAACAGAGAGGCCATTTTTCCCCAGGGCTCCATCTTAAAGGATGTTTTATTTCATATTTACGTTACGAATTATTGATTAATGACTCTGAAGTGTTCCTTTCTAATGCAATTAGTTTTTTAAGAAATTGGACAAAATGTACAGTTCTTGTTGTCGAAAATATTCTGAAGGCTTCTGCAGTCTAAGTTAGAAAACCCAAAGTTGTGTCTATTTTTCCGACAAATATTAAATGCTACATACAGTAGTTGTACTGTATGTATCGAGGCCTCTTAAAAGGATCAAACTGAAAAAGGGAAATCACTTGGCAATTTCACAACTTGCAACCTGGGAAGAATAAAAGTAGACATTACTTTATATGTGGGGCTCCTCAAGGTTGGGAACCAATGTTTTTATTGTTACTACATAACCATCAAGAAGAAAAGGAGTCTACTGACAGACATTGCCAGTCAAATAACTAAGGGAAGGATTCTGGCTTTGGAAAATATAGACGACGTTCCAAACTTTAGACCAACCTGCCAATGTGATTGTTGGGTGAGTTTATCCAGCCATTCGTAACCACAACCCTGAATCACTCAAACGTTTTTTATAACAGTTCAGACACCTGCAACCTGATCCACCCGGTATAAATGCTCTCTTTAATCACCACCCTACCTTGTTCAAATACTCCATCCGGGCAGCTGCCAAACACGACCACAAACTAACACGCATAGCTGCTCCACTTGTGCAGTTGGCATTTCAATGCCTTGCTCAAGGGCACCTTAAATCAGACTTGTTCCTGTCCAACATTGCAGCCCTGAGCACATCTTTCTTTCTTTTTTTAACTCAAACAGTGTGTGGTGGTTCCATAACATTTGTATGGAAATTCATTCATAGGTTTGGGGAGCATTCTGCTTCACCCTTCTGGCAGAAGTAAACGGGAGCCAATTTTTCAAGCTTCAACCTTGAAAGCTAAACAAAGCTTGCAACTGCAGTGAAAATGATTGTCAGTGCTTAGCAGTATTAGCAATGAGCAGCAGCGCATTTATTTCATATGGCACTGAAGGACCAGAAGAAAATCCTTCAAGCTATAAGCAACATTAAAGCATTAACATGTGCAGCAATTCTGCTTTAAAAATATCAATATTATTTAATTTTGTATAAGTCCAGGTCTCAAGTCTGTCTCGTTTCTGTAGTTGTTATTTATTGCATTAGAATTGACTAATATGCATGCCTTTTTTAAGAAGCAAGCAAGAATTAATCTTAAAATAATCAGCACAGGAACTATGACACAAAAAACAATTAAAAGAATGAATAAAAAGCACTGTTGGAGGAAACCTTTTCAAATCTGTGCTAGTAAACTGTTGCGATGAAAGAAAGAGGGATTACTGGAGAGTAAAAGGAAAGCTGGAGTGAGTATAAGAGCATCAGCTGCTGTCAAAGATGCTTAATGAGCACAGACAGACAGTATCGGATAAAACAAAAGGGTGCTGGAGTCTTGGTCACAAAGCAGACTGATGAAGAGCTTCAGTATCCAGGCAGCAGCCGAGCTAAAAGGGAAGCAGGTGCCGACCAGCTGAGCACAACAGAGGCTGGAGAGGGAGAAGCCGGAGCTGTTTCATTAACGGAGAGAGAAAGAGAGGCGTTGAGATGGTGAAAGTGCTGAGTTTCCATTTACACCTATTCGGATAGCATTAGAGATGATGGTGGAGAGAGAGATGAGAAAGGACAAGAGGGGTGAAGCCCCCAGGAAGAGAGCCGCCTTTGAAGCAAATTTCAATAGCGGTCAAACTTGGTGTTTTAATTTACGTGTTTGTCATGTGATGCCATAGGCCCAACACTATTTTGTATTGGAAGCTGGTGAACCGTCAAGAATGCCATTGCCGTAATCTATTCTGGATGTAATGAATGCATGGATTAGTGTGTCAACGGCAGTGACAGAGAGGGAGGTTCAGACGCATGCAATGTTCTTGAGGTGGAACAAGGCTGTTTTTGTGACATGGTTTACGTGAGGTAGGAAAGTGAGGCTGGGGTCGAGGATGATGCCAAGGTTACAGATGTAAGTTGAGGGGTTGACAATTAAGCAATCGATGTTCAATGAAAAATCCTGGGAGGAGCGGGTAAGTGAGTTTGGTCCTGTGATGATTATTTCAGATTTGTCACAGTTAGGTTTGAGAAAGTGTTTCGCATCAATTTTTCAATCTCAGTGAGGCAGTTGGTGAGTTGGGAGTGTGTTGGTTGCAGAAATAGATTTTGTAGAAAGGTAAAGCTGGGTGTCATCAGCTTAACAGTGGATCCGGAGTTGGTGAGACAGAGGATTTGTCCAAGTGGGAGGATGTAGATGATAAAGAGCAGGGGACCAATTACAGAACCCTGGGGGATGCCGTTGGTGACTGAAGCATTGGGGGATTTGCAGTAGTTGATGGAAATTAATTGTTGTCTTTCAGAGAGATATGATTTAAACTAGGAGAGGTTTTCCCATTGACTTTCATTTGAATCGCTCAATGGGCCTAATGGATGCGTAAGATTGCCGAAAGATATAGGAAAGATCCAGGTATTTTTGTTAAAGCCAGGCCATATTGCGCCACGTATCTTTTTTTATAGGAATGAACGGGGCTCAGCCTCCAACGATGTATCCAGATGTTCTCTAAATGCATCCATGGGTGGAACCTAAAAGGATGTTTGTATTGTACCTTGTAAGCTCTGTTTTTATTTTGTTCTGCATAACAGAAGCAAGTAACACTGTACTCACCTCTATGGCATTTCATTGTGCACTTGTGGCATCAATGAGAGAAGTTACTGTAGTGCTGACTTGTCTATTCAGCCTATTTTTAATACATTTGAAATAGAACTTAGGCAGAATTACTTTTATTGGACATTGGTTGGACTTAAGAGATATTTCCGGTCAAAGTTGGATCAAATCAAATCAAGTTTTATTTATATAGCACATTTATAAACGCTTTTTGGTCGTGCCAAAGTGCTGTACATATAATAAAAATAGCCTACAGTAGAGACACTTTACAGCTAATACAACAGCACAGATTGTTCAGAATATCAGTATGAGAAAAATAGTTGCAAACGGAAACACTGCACTGCATACATGCTCACACTGTGTTTGGTGCTTTATACGAAAGCCTTCTGATCCTCCTGCTGGAAACATCCGTCCCATGTGTTTCTGCATGCTGGCAGCTGGTAGTATCGTTTTACAGCAGAAACACATGGACGGGGGAGTTAGGACAACAATGACAGTGGATCCTGTAGGTATCTGTGAGGCATGATGGAGGAGTGATGGATTCTGGCCGAGTACACACACACATACACAAGAACACACACATTTGCATCTATAAATACATACAGCTCCATGGCAACAGTTCAACAAACAGCTGTGGATTTGTACCACTGTGATGTTTGTTGTATTGCCTGTAAACAGGTTCGGGCTGTGGGTTTGTTTTGTTGCTGTTGGGATGCTGGAACTCAGGATAATTTACATTCAAAAGTGATCAGTTACAATGAAATACGAAAAAAATTAAAACATGAAAGTAGATGAGGGGCAAAATATTTGGCCTAAGCATAGACTGTATTCAAAAAGTGGCCGCAGCCACCAGGATACCATTTTGAAGCCTTGAGTTTGGCATTTTAGCCACAGTTTTCTTGTTTTTTTTGTAACTAGAAGTGACCATATTTGGAGAAGAGGGCAAGTCCTCATGCCATGTCATACACTGTGAACGCTCAGTGTGTGAATTTGGACCGTTTAGTCAAAATTCAAACAACAAAAGAAAGTTAATTGACATTTCAATCTATCCTACTAGCTATCACATCAAATGTTGGGAAAACTTGAATGGAGTTTAAGAGGTAAATTAAGCTCTGTAGCAGCAAGAGTAATACATCATCTCTTTAGTGGATAGCCTAACATCAAAATCAGGCTTCAAACCTTCTTTGATTCTTGCACATATTCCCGAATATATATTTCAGAATTTCCAAAATAACTTCTGCGAGAAACTCAGGAGACTAGATAATGTTAAAGGAGAGCTTGTGCAACATTATTGATAAATATTGATTAGGATCTGGACAAAGGTATCAACATGTGAGAATGTGCCAAATCAGGAGAGATTGCGGACACCTGATTTGGGTTGACTGCTCAGCTACAAGTATGGGTGCCTGAGCAGTCAGTCTTTCTCTCCTCTTGGGTTGCTTGGCTCTACTGGACCTTGGTTTTTCTTTATATACTGATGCATGTTCACACACCCACACACTACACACATTACTGATTAACTGACTTCATAGTTAATTTAGTTTCTTTAAATAAATGCACTTCAATTGGATGAATCATGTGTGGTCTCCTTCCTTTGTCCGTCCAGCAGGTTCTAATAGAGTCTGTTGTCGGGGGTTGGGTTTAGTGTGACAGAGAAAGTGGCTAGAGCAGTTGTCTCGGGATCACGTCCATGGTTTCTTGTGGGGTCGCTGTGTATACAGTTGCTTTCCAGTACTACTGGGTTTCAGTGAATAAATACCCGCCACAAGTATCTGTACGAAGACTAGGTACGAGTTTAGTCAGATAAGGGACATACTCTAATTAGTTAGTTGAGCATGGGGAGTCACCAGTTGTTGTTGCCACTAGTTGTATAGTGTAAAGGTTTGGTGTATGTTACCTCAATTTGGTATCTAGGTTGCTAGATTTTTGTGGTTTGATATGGCTAACATTGTGGAAGATTTTGTTCAGTGTCCCTCGGATGAGTTGTTGGAGCAATGTACAAAGGAGCAGTTGTTGAAGATTGCTCATTATTACTCTGTTGATTTTGATTCCAAGCACACAAAGGAAACCCTGAAAAGTGTTAAAGGCTCATTTGCTAGACTGTGCGGTCCTGATGGACAGGGGAGGTGAGAGCGTGGTCACTAATTATGTGTCTGGCTTGACATTTGAACAACAGGAACAATTGTTGATTTTGAGGTTGGAACAAATGAAACTGGATTTGGAACTGCAAACATTGGCTTTGATTAGGGCAGGTAAAATGTCTGCATCGGCATTGAATGAGGAACTTGTGAGTTCACGCTTTGATGTTGCAAGTAATTTACCGTTGTTGCCAAAGTTGAATGAAAATGATATAGACACTTTTTTTTGTCTGTTTGAGCGTGTTGCTGACTCAAGGGGCTGGCCTGATGAGGACAGAACTTTAATGCTGCAGTGTGTGTTTACAGGTAAAGCACAAGAAGCCTACTCCGCTTTATCTTCTGACGCCTGTAAAGATTATGATACGGTGAAATCGTCTGTTTTGAAGGCTTATGAGTAGGGTTGGGTACCGAGAACCGGTTCCGGTTCGGAACCGGTTCCAACATTTCGATTCCAACGGCATCATTTAGAAATGTGAATTTCGGTTCCGCTTTTCGATTCCTGAGGAAATGTTTCTCGCCGCTCTCCGTAGCCTACTGCATGACTGCGGCGGGGCGGGACATTTCCTACAGTGTAACCTGAGACCAGGGCCGGCCCGTTGCACTGGCGTTATAGATGTTCGCCTAGGGCGCCAGATCTGTGGAGGCGCTGCGCTGGCAGCTCTGGGAGAAAAAAAAAAATGTTTTGACCGTTGGTGCTCATCCTAATTTTCGGCCTTGATGTAACAACATTCATAATTAAGTAAATGTAACACCCTTTTCACCCCGGCTACACGTTTCATTTGCCCTGTACGATGGGCGCTGCAAGTGATTAAAATGGGGGATGTTGGCTTATCTGGCAACCGCAGCTCACAGCCAAAATGCGAGTGAGCTAGGGAGAAAGGGAGGGCGCTGTTGTTATTAGCATCTGGTGCTAGCTGCTCTGACGGATATAAGAAGAAGATGTTTCTACAATGATGTGGAGGGAGAGTCCTCTCCAGTCATACTGAGAGGCTGATAACTACAGCTCAGTGAGGTAAAGGACTCTGAGGGTTTAAATAGTTCACTTTAGTCTAAGTTATCTCAGTGGGTCTCAAACGTTTTGATCACAATTTATGTAAACACATATTTCCAAGGCATTCTTTTATAATGATTGGGATAAAACAGGTTTGAAATCATTCCAATGTATACTATAGGACAGTAAACCAGACACATCGTTTTAAACTGGAGAGATAAAAACATATGCATAAATAAAATAGTAAAATAAGATATGAATGAACAACAAAAATAAAATGCGTTACATGTAGGCTATTTGTTATTTAATTATTAAAATGTAAACCGATCTTTTTCATATGGGTGTTTAGAGTTGTACCCCCTAGATCTAGTCTCTAGTAATTCTGCGTGTGCACCAGATTGAAGCATTTTACTTCAAAATGTTCAAACATTTCTTCCCGGTATGCCTGAGAAGGCAGATATGCTTGTTTTTCTCAACAAGAACTGTTTTTAAAAGTTGGACTGTTGCACTGTTGTAGCAGTGGTTCTCAGGTTAAAGTTACATAGCAGTGAATATAAACAGACTGATTCATGTGAATATTACTTTAAACTAACCTGTGTAAAAGTTTCTCGAATAAATGTAATTTTGTTGGTGGAAGAAGCATGTATCATTTGTTTACCCTGCCCCTCAAAGAATCGGAATCGAGAACCGTTAAGAACCGGAATCGAAAAGTAGAATCGGAATCGGAATCGTGGAAATTCAAACGATACCCAACCCTACTTATGAGTTGGTGCCTGAAGCGTACCGCCAACGTTTTAGAGACTGGCGAAAGAGTGGTAACAAAACACATGTGGAATTTGCACGGGATTTGATCTTGCATTTCAAGCGCTGGTACTCTTCTTCTGGGGTAAAAACATTGGATCAATTATGTGATTTAATCATTCTGGAGCAGTTGAAACAGTCGGTCCCTGAGAACATTGCAACCTATATTAATGAACATAAAGTCACATGTCCTAGGGAGGCAGCAGTACTGGCTGATGAGTATGTGTTGACGCACAGGCGCATCTTTGGTGAGCGTTATGAAAGGAATGAATCTCAGAAAGCAGGATCTTTGTCCCCAAAGTTTGCACAGCATCCTAATGGCACTAGCAATGCAAATGTGTGTCATGATTGCCATCAACAGGGTCATTGGAAAAAAGAATGTCCTTTGCTAGAGGGGGAAAGCAACCATTTTCATGTGAAGTCAGTTGGTTTGGCTACAACTGTTCATAATCCCAGAGTTGGTGAAACAGAAGTCTTGGCTCCATTGCAAATGCAGGGTAAGGCAATTGATATCTCAGAGGTTGAGTCGGGTTATGCTTCGTTTATGTCCGACGGTTTTGTAACTCTAGTTGGGAGTGACAAGAAAGTTCAAGTCAGGATTTTGAGGGACTCAGGCGCTTTGAATACTTTTGTGAGGAAGGCCATCTTGCCTTTTTCTCCAGATTCAGACACGGGGCGCTGTGTTCCAGTTAGAGGGATTGGTCTGCAATCCATTTCTGTGCCTGAGCATAAACTGTTTCTGTCCTGTGATTGGGTCCGGAGAGAAGTGGAGGTTGGTGTTCGTCCAGAGTTGCCCGTGACTGGAGTGGATATCATTTTGGGAAATGACCTGGCAGGTGGTCGTGTTTGGCCAGATCATGCAAAGCCATTCAGGGGTAACAAAATAAACATTGCAGAAAAGAGTTTTCAAGTTAGAGGCGAGGACTGGTTTTATCCGGATAAGTGTGGAATGATGAACTTTGCTAGAAGAAGCAGTTGTTACAGATGTGGCAGGAAGAAACCCATGAGGGCACGGATGATGAAAGATGGAGGAACAGATAGTTGGAAAACTCTGGCTGGGAAGAACAGGGGTCTCTTCAGTGTAAATGATTGGAAGTATGTGAAAGAGAGCTACAGTAACCTCTTTGGGTACGATGGGGCAGGCAAGGGGCGCTTCGTCCCATTCTTCTTGAAGTGTTGGCCGTACAGGCATTCCCTGTTTCGTCCACTAAGCAGCAGTAGTTGCTTTTCCTGGGGTTAGGCTGTAATGATTGCGGGTTTTGTGCAAATTTCGGTAGTCACCTCATGTACTTTTTGTCATAGTTCCTTCTTTGCCTAGTATCACTTTTGATAGGCTTATAATGCGGTTTTTATGTGCTCTTAGACGTGTTACTCGGATTTATGAATTGGAAGAAAATGTTGTGTCTAATGTTCTTGTTTTGTTTCATGATCTGAGGTGCTACCTCATTCTTAAGGGGGGAGGTGTGACGGCCCCTAGGCCTTAGACTCAGGTCCTGGTTAGCCACTCCCCAAATCAGGAGAGATTGCTGACACCTGATTTGGGTTGACTGCTCAGCTACAAGTATGGGTGCCTGAGCAGTCAGTCTCTCTCTCCTCTTGGGTAGCTTGGCTCCACGGGACCTTGGTTTGTTTGTTCTTTCTTTATATACTGATGCATGTTCACACACATTACTGATTAACTGACTTCATAGTTAATTTAGTTTCTTTAAATAAATGCACTTCAATTGGATGAATCATGTGTGGTCTCCTTCCTTTGTCCGTCCTTGAGCCAGGGCGTGACAGTACATTAAAGAAATATAATGTTGAGCTTACCCAGTGTGTTAAAAAGTGATAGCAAGGGGTCCTGTACAACCTTTGCAACCATTGGTGCTGGGTGATATTCAAGTTTAATAACTTATTTTCTTGAAATGAGAAAAAAAGAAAAAAGAATCATATTTTGAGACATGACACCATTACCCCTTCTGAATTAATTTGAACAACAACACTCAAATCAATTGGAAGATTGCAGTTTTGTTTTTAAATGTTGCCCTCAAGTTTCCAATAAATAGTTCAGTACATTACATTTGTCGGTGAATTACCCTGGGACTTTTCAAAGATATGCTTTACTATTTATTTGTCCTATATCAGGAGATAAGATTCTATATTTCAAACTCTAGTGACGAGTTGGGAGTTTTGGTTTAATCCAGTATCCTATATTTTCTTTTACAGACACAGACGTATTTGGGAAGCCGCCCTGCTATGAGGAGGCAGTTCTGATGGAGGACCCTCCCCCACCCTACAGTGAGGTCTTGTTGGACCCACGGGGAGGCACCTACCTGAAGCCCGTCCCGCCCCGAGCTGCGCCCCCACAGCCCCCACCCATTAGGGAACACCAGGATCCAGCTCCGGTGTTCACAACGGAGACCAGCAAGCCTCCTGTAGCGGCTGTATTCCCTGAGCGAGGTTACTCCTCCCTCATTCGCCTGCCTTCATCCCAGCGCTGGGACTCATTGGGTCATCTCTTATCCAACATGGACCTGAACCACAACAACCTCACGCCGCCGGGGGCCCGCTCCATCCAGGCAGCTGCCACGATGGCGACCATGCCCCGGAGAGAGCCCAGGACTCAACATGGGCTGCGAGGGGGGATTCAAGGACTCCAAGGAGGCATACAAGGACTCAGTGGAGGGATACAAGGACTCAGTGGAGGGATACAAGGACTTCAAGGGGGGCTTCAGGGGGTTCATGGACTAAGGGGACTGGAGCCCAGTTGCGGCCTGCCAACAGCCTTCCCTCTTCTGGGTCGTAGCACCGCCGTTTAGACCTTGATTATTAGAAAATAAGTCTTAGTAACCAATGAGTGGGTCTATTTCTAAAGAGCCTTCAAGCAGGAGATCTATAAAGACGCCTCCTTTTCTGCTCAGTGTTTACAGCACTAACAGCGCTAGTAGTAGAGATGTAATCCCCTGAAGATCTAAAAAGTGCTGCGAAAGGCGTCAGGAGTTCAATTCCCCAGGCAGCTCTGTTGCTGGGATCATGGCTTTCGGCTCGGAGTAAAAGAGGAAATTAAACACAACATCTCGCACCAGTGTGGTTGAGTTACAGAGGCATGCTGGTGTCACGGTAACGATGATTGAGTCTTTCAAACAACAGAGAAGGAGAAAAAAAAAAAGGATGAGTAATAATTCCAAAGGATGAGCAACAAGCACAGCTGTTTCTCCACCTTTCATCCTCCATTTTTTTATCTCCCCCTTGCTTTGTGTTCATCCCGGTTCTCCTCTCGTTTCTCTGTGTCGAAACAACCTATTGTACCAGCCTGCCGTTGCCATGGTTCCCGGGAACTGTCTGTTGCTCACGTCGACTTCTCCTCTTTTATCCGCACGGAATTTCCTAAATACTCTGTTCACAGCTCGTCTCAAGGACTCCAAGTATTAACGGTGACAAAAGAGCGTGTGAGCCTTCAGTGTGGAGTCGGCCACCATGTTTGTGACATTAAAGCCCCGAAGGCCAGTTTTTACACCGACAGACAAAACGGAGTACAACAAGCTCTCCAGAGAACCAAGCCTACTTGGACTGCATTTTGTAACATGTTTTGTAAACTGTTGCGGTTTGGCCTCGATCTGGTAGTCTGGGCCCTCTTGGTGGTCGCAGAATGGCGACGTCTGGGTCATTTGAGTGAAAAAACAAAATGTTTTCATGTACAAATGTTACTATCATTCTCTTAAGCTTTGTGACAAATGCTCGAATTGCTCTTGTGAAATAAAAACATCTTCACATGCTAGGCTTCTTCTAATAATTTGTGGAGTTAAAAGAACAATATGGGATCAGCTAATTGTGTTTTTATGTTCAAAACAAAATACTTGATTAAATATTAGATTCTTCTTCAGAGCATCTTGACATCAAAATTAAAGTTTTTAACTTCAGTACTTTCTGGATTTACTCACAGTAGCAGAAAATAGTACTGTAATCTTTTATATTTAGTTTTTATGAAGTCATGCATTTGTTTTGGGGTTAAGAAACGGTTGACAATTAGAAGTTTGCAAATTAGCTGTTAACAGTGAACATCAATTTAGCAACTCTGTTAGTCATAATCTTCTTTAGAATCTGTACCATTCAGAATTGCTACTTTAATTTATAATCAAAAGGGGCATAAGAGATGTTCTCGAGCCTTCACTTCCAGACATCTTAAGTTTCCAAAATTAATCAGATTATCACATTCTTTTTCCTCTGCTTCTCTCAGCTATAAATTCCTTCTCAACGTCGGCCTCTGCCAATCGGGAAAGCCTTAAAATGTAAATTGTGAGTTTCTGTTTCTCTCCGACTCCTAGTTTCTGAGTCACTCTAACCTTTCCTCACCTCCTCCTTTCATTATCCTTACTATCTCTTTCAACATTTAATTTTTTACTTCCATCTTAATCAACATCTATCTCCAACTGTCTACCGTCTAAGACTACCGCTTCTTTGATGCAACATTGAGAAACGAGGAAATGGAAACAGCCACTTTGCTGCCACTCATCTCGCATAAAGATGCTTTACAATTTACGAACAATGTTCTGCCTTTTTATGTGCTGATAACAAGGCTAGTAATTCACTTCATCAAGGGATGTCACTCACACTCAGTAGTGGATGCGACAGTCTTCTCCGAAACACTTGAAGTGACATTTTAATAGAAAACAAGCTTAGTGTTTTTTTAAGTTGAATTACTATTCACAAAAGCTTGAAAAAGGGTTTTTAGCTTAAAAAAGTTGAAGTTAAAATATAAGAACTACGAGTTTCCCTTTTCCTTACACATCAGGTATTTTATTAAGGCAGATGCTATTTGACTGCATGGTCAACAATACATTTTGCTATGCTATGTACACCCGGGTGACTGTAGTCAACAATGCTATGTACACCCGGGTGACTGTAGTCAACTATGCTATGTACACCCGGGTGACTGTAGTCAACTATGCTATGTACACCCGGGTGACTGTAGTCAACAATGCTATGTACACCCGGGTGACTGTAGTCAACTATGCTATGTACACCCGGGTGACTGTAGTCAACTATGCTATGTACACCCGGGTGACTGTAGTCAACAATGCTATGTACACCCGGGTGACTGTAGTCAACAATGCTATGTACACCCGGGTGACTGTAGTCAACAATGCTATGTACACCCGGGTGACTGTAGTCAACAATGCTATGTACACCCGGGTGACTGTAGTCAACAATGCTATGTACACCCGGGTGACTGTAGTCAACAATGCTATGTACACCCGGGTGACTGTAGTCAACAATGCTATTAACACCCGGGTGACTGTAGTCAACAATGCTATTAACACCCGGGTGACTGTAGTCAACAATGCCATTTGCACCAGAGTGCAGACACAGTTTTATTAAAACCTGATAACTGTGATTCACAACAGATTGACAGCAGTGGCTCACAAAGGTACCATGCAGTTAATGTTTAGTGGACAATCAAATACCCTGCTGTTTGAAGGCCCACTGGTCATTTTTTGCATGTGTTGTACTAAAGGTTTCCACCATGCTATAATAACAGGTCATTTAGTTTTGTAGAGTTCTAGGTGTTTTTGTCTGTATTGTAATTAGTCATATCCTGAGATCGATGTTTCCTTCTAGTCTTAAGAGACTACATATTGGTGATTTTGCATCAGGTTTGAAAAGTTAAACACCTGTTTCAAATCATAAATTCTTCTCCACTTGAAGAAAATAGTTGTGCAGCAGCAGTTTTCTACCCTTGTTGGCCGATCAAGGTTTTTTCACCCACTACAGAGATCACCAGTTTTGAACTTCACATTTCAACCTACAAGAACATTGGAGCGAGAGCGACAACTACAGCAATTAGTGTAAATGTCATATCCTTTCAGCCTTTTCCTGCAGCCACAAAATAATGGTAATAACGGTTTTAAATTATCATGTTGCCACTTATTTCCCATGATGCAGTGCGCGAGAGTAATGTGTTATGTTCGATAACTATTTGATTTGATTTATATTGAGTTCATAAACATGCACATTTGCTGCGGTGATTCTAATGGTTAAAGGTGGGGTAGGTAAGTTTCATAAACCGGCTCGAGTGCACTAAAATTTGAAAGTACACAGCCGAAAAGAATCCGCCCCTTCCTTCAGACTTCCTTACAGAGCACCTCCTCCAACACACATGAACGTGCACATGACGTCAGCAGACTGGTGAATGTGGCCGCCTGTTGCTGGCGAGTCATTGAAGTACTGCTGCAATGCACGCCCAATGACGGCACGCCCAATGAGGGCTATACATTTGTGCATGCACGAGATGGAAGGCTGACAGACAGGGCGGCAATCCAATCCGTTTAGCCGGCCCGGCTAAACGGATTGTACTTTTTACAGTATTACGGCTTCCACAGATGAACTTTTTTTATGTATTTTTTGTCAAAGCACTTCAGATATTCATTGCTATCGGGATGTTAAGAGCATTCCATGGAATATAACAAAAAGTGTATCTCAAGCCGATTTCTGAAACTTACCTACCCCACCTTTAAAGGTAAAATATACTTTGAAATGACATTTCCTCTATTACTTATTGTATTATTATTGTTGAATTGACTTCCATCTCTATCAACTATGCCCCATCATTTGGGTATTTGTGTGAATATAGCTTACATTACAGATATGATAGTATAGGCCTAGTTCATTACAACAGCAGGGCATAGAAAGAATGTAATTTAGCCAGAAAAGGGAAGTTATCAGACAATAAATATTGCAATGCTTTGCTTCTTTCAATTATGACTACACACCTTCAATCAAACAAAGCCAAGGCCTCGACAAACACAGATATCAGATTTGCTGTATTTCACAGGAAGAAAAAGAGATATTGTGCTTTAACAACAGCAACCAAGAAATAAATGACTCTTTGCCCCACTGACAGGTCAGGGTTTAAATGTTTCTTTCAGCACTGAAGGTAAAATAGCAACAAAAATCTTCTCTTTTTCCTTTTAAATCGGTTATTTTGTCAGAAAATATCTTCCTGAAAGTAGAATTAGTGCAGAGAATACTTTTTTTTTAAACCTAACAGCGGTCTACGACATGAAATTATTATTATTATGTGTCTGTATATATATATTTCTATGCATGCCTAGTAAAATATTATAAACTCTGAGGTTGGTAGTCCTCAAAAGCTGTAAGGAGGGCATTTATTTACAAAAAAAGAAAAAAAAGGTCATGACATTGATGACAAAATTACGAACCAGTTTCCTTGGCAACAATCCGACAGTTTGTCAGCGTGACTCCTCCTGCTGGCCCGGGATGACATTTTTCCACCCATCAGAAAGACAAAAACACAAAACAAAAAAACGACACACCACTGAGATTTTTCTCCTGACTCGACTGTCTAATATCAGGCCTGGGATGGCATCTGTGAGAGAACGTGTTGCCTGGCAACCTGCTCAGCCATGTTTGTGAACATGTAGTGAAGAGAGAACATCAGTCCACTCCAACACTCATCGTCCCGGCAACGGCTGAGCATTTTATTACATTACATGTCACTTGTTAGACGCTTTTATCCAAAGCGACTTACATACTCAATACTGTCGGCAATCCCCACAGGAGCAATTTGTACCACATTGTACAACTTTTAGACGCTAATGATTTAAATAAGGGCTATAAAACGGATTTATGAGCCATATATGTGTACTTATAATGTTATAATAATTTGAACAGCTGGTTGCAGGGATTAGCTGCTGCTATAAATAGGGTCATAGGATAAAGGAAGAGCGAGAGCAAACCATACAAGACGTGGCAGATGCTAACAGCTACAACAATTTGTAATTGTACAAGTACTCTTAAATAAACAACAAACTACACTGAATCCAACGGCCGAAAATCACTTCCACCCCTCGCCTGTTAAATAACGGCAAACGGAATATATGAAGAAGGAATACGTAAGTGCCAGTGTTCCTACTGTATGTCAATGGGAAAGAGTCTTTTTGGGCCCAATGAAGTCAAGGGTTGCGGTCGGATAATCCAAAAATCAGCTCCTAACGTCTAACCCTATCGTCTATTCCTTGACCTCTGAGTGAAACGTCACGGGGTTAAGGGATAGTGGATAGGAACATTCAAAAGGATTTAGGAGAAGAGACTGCGGTACTTTAGAGAATCCAAATGCACTTTCACTATCTGACGTGTTTATGATGCGCCAGCAGACGTCATAAATGTGCGTCTGCTGCTGTGGGGGAACTATGGAAATTACAGTTTTCTATCCAGCAGACTACAACATGGATGTATAATAAGAAGGAGGGACTACTGTAAACTCATCTGGAGACTCTGCACCGTGCTCTGATGCTGCTGCTTTGCTTTATGAACGTGGACAACAGAGAAACATATTCTTCATGACCAAAGTTGGAATTGAAATATAAAAGGAAAGTGAAACTTATGCTCGTCACCCTCTCCCTCCGGTACATTAATACAAATGATCTCAATACGTATGATTGTATGAACTATGAAAACATGTTAAAATCAATACAGATGTATTTATTATAAACATAAGTCCAACATCTATCATCTATCACTGTGTATATCACCATTCAAACATCTTTTAAAAGTTGAACAAACCCCACACAGCTCAGTAAAGACTGTGAAATGTTGACTTTATTTGATAATTTCAGTCAAAACTAACGTTCATATTTCTCTTTGATTATAATACTGATGAACGTTCAAAACAAAGCACTTTGGCAACTTACAACATACATTTTAAAATGCTTAATAAGCACGGTGACTTTCATGATATAATTTCTCGGTCATAATCGGCTGTTTCCGTGAACGGCCGACTGTTGTGTGACGGCGAATGCTGCGGCCGCAAGGCATTGTGGGGCAGCATTTTCTCCTCTCCTTTCGTCAAGGGAGGTCCAGTGGTTCCTAAGCTAAAGGAGGTTATAAAGGAAGTTTGAAACCTCCTTTCCTATCATCGAGAGAATTCGAACGGCACTTATCATGGCTGCCACTGAGGGACTTCCGGGTCATTTCACTCCGTTAGGAAGGTTCCTAAGCTAAATGGACTATTCCACTTCAGCCAAGGACTGACACAGAAGTTGTAGTACTGCCGCTTGGCCACTAGTAAAATATGCGTGAACGTCCGGCGCGACGCGCTGACAGCCCTAATATATATATATATATATATATTAGGGCTGTCAGTCGATTAAAATATTTAATCGCGATTAATCGCATGATTGTCCATAGTTAATCGCGATTAATCGCAAATTAATCGCACATTTTGTATCTGTTCTAAATGTACCTTAGAGGGATAAGTTTTTAATACTCTTATCAACATACGAGTGGACAAATATGCTTTATGCAAATGTTTATTATCATTTGAACAATGACAAATATTCTCATGAATATTAAACACAACAACCTCTGAACATTACAAATATTCGCCTCAATTCAACCTGGAACCTCTCTCATACAATAATACAATACAGTGTGTGTGTGTGTGTGTGTGTGTGTGTGTGTGTGTGTGTGTGTGTGTGTGTGTGTGTGTGTGTGTGTGTGTGTGTGTGTGTGTGTGTGTGTGTGTGTGCGTGTGCGTGTGCGTGCGTGCGATGGCCAGTCAGGGCCTGCCGGTGAGCGTGGAAGTGTGGTCTGCCGCAAGCTGTCAGCGTCAGCTTGTAGATGGTATTTTAAACTCGATGCACTCTGAAACTACGTGGCGGCCGAGGACAAAAAATACACATGCGTTAATTGCGTTAAAATAATTAGTGGCGTTAATTTTGTTTG